>NW_028243046.1:0-111322 GCF_964263255.1 Lissotriton vulgaris
ACACATGTGGGCGTGGGAGGGGGTGTAGTAGTAGGCTCGGGTACAGAAAGAGGCTGTAAACCAGTGTGTCTCTTCAAACTGGGCTTTATTTTTATGGTGCGCCTGGTCCTAAAGGTTAGCCTGTCCCTTGCGAACTCCAGGTTGTTGGTGGTGGCGGGGTCTCCGGGGCGTTGGGGGTCCTGACAAGCGTCTGCGGCGTCAGCTTCAGTCCTCCGTCTCAGTAATACCGAGGGAAAAGGAGACCAACAGAGGGAGCCGTTAGTTTAAGGTTACGATACGGCGTACTCTCCAGAGGACCGAGTGATAGTGAGGGGCAACTGTGTATGCTACAAACTGACTGTGCTCGTGCAAGGGGAGGGTTAGGCTCGTGAGAATTACTGGACGGGTAGGGAGGGAGGATGGGCATAGGGTCGTACACGGGAAAGGCACACACAGGGTGATTTACAAAATCTACACAGGGGCGTTCTTCTTCCCCACCCACGCTGCCCAACGCCTCCGTACCTGGGAAAGCCACACTCCTCCCTCGGGAGTGTGGCACGGCGGAACACGGGGTTATTGGCCTCCTGGCTCTCCTCCGCGCTCGTTTCTCTCGTCTTCTTCAGTAGCTCCACACTTCCTCTCCGGCTCCGCTTCTCCGCTTCCGACCTCCGGGGTGATGACACACCCACCATACAGGATTTCCTGCCCTTTTTCCAGTCCGGGATCCCCGATGTCAGAGGGGGCGGAGTCGCGTCCTGATCGACCAAGTTCCAGTTAAAGGCGCTGAGGTCTTTTTCCCCTTCCAGATCCGAATGGCTGTCCCACTCTGCCCTCGGGGCGTTAGTCTGCAGGGAATGAGGGGAATTAGGGACAGGGGTCCACCAGTTAGTACGTCTCCCCACCCCGACCCCGCTACACACCTCCCCCCCTGGATTCTCCCGATCGGGGAGAATAGGCACCCTCGATAGATAGTTTGCATTGCAATTGTCTATCCCTTTTTTGTGAACTATCGTAAAGGAAAAGGGCTGGAGATACAGAAACCATCTGAGGACTCTGGAGTTCTGGGACATATTCTTGTGCATCCATTGCAGGGGTGCATGATCTGAATGCAGTGTGAAGGGTCTCCCCTCCAGATAGTACCTTAGCTTGTCCACTGCCCATCGTATCGCAAGGCACTCTTTTTCTACTGTCGGGTATTTGCGTTCCCTAGGATGGAGTTTCCGACTTATATAGAGGATAGGGTGTTCTAACCCGTCCTCACCCTCCTGTGATAGTACCGCCCCCACCCCTGTGTCTGAGGCGTCTGTTGCCAGAATGAACGGTTTCTCATAATTCGGGGGAATTAATACTGGACTGGATGTGATGGCACTTTTTAGGGTTTCAAACGCCAGTCGGGCTTCTTCAGGTGGGGGCTTTCCTCGGTTGAATTTCGTACTCTTTTTGAGGAGGTCTGTCAAGGGTGAGGCGATGTTCACGAAATCCCTAATGAACCTCCTATAATAGCCTATAAGACCAAAGAAGGCCCGTAGTTCTCTGATGGTAGAGGGAAATGGTGAGTTGGTTATGACGCTTACTTTCTCCTCTTGGGGCGCGATAACCCCCTCCCCCAACATGAACCCCAGATATCTTACTTTGGGAAAAGTGGCTCTTGATTTTTTTGAGTTGACATGAAGTCCAGCCTTTTGTAAGGCTGTGAGAATTCTGTCTATGTGCTCTAAGTGTTCCTCCCATGTGAGACTGATGATGACAATGTCATCGAGATATACAGAACTATACTCGGTGTGGGGGGCTAAAACGGTGTTCATTAATCGCTGGAACGTTGCAGGGGCTCTGTGGAGCCCGAATGGCAATACGTTGAACTCGAATAATCCATCGTCTGTGGTAAAGGCTGTTTTATGGCGGTCGCTTTCCCGTAGTGGCACCTGCAAGTATCCCTTGGTCAAGTTAAGGGTTGTGATGTACCTGGCTTCTCCTTTCCTTTCTATCAGCTCGTCCACTCTGGGTATGGGGATGGCGTCGAAGGAGGAGATAGCGTTTAAAGCCCGGAAGTCCATACAAAAACGTGTGGACCCGTCTGGTTTTGGGACCATCACTATGGGCGAAGCCCAGTTACTTCTCGATGGTCCTATGACACCGAGCTTCAGCATGTCCCTGACTTCTCTTTTTACATCTGCTCTCCTGGCTGCTGGAATTCGATATGCTCTTTGCTTGACCACTTTTCCTTCTTCTGTCTCTATGCAGTGTTCTGCTAGGTGTGTACAACCAGGAGTGTCTGAGAACATGGAGGAGAATCGTTGTAACCTTTGTACAAGCTCATCTCGTTCGGTCTTTGTCAATTCTGGGTTAATGGGTAGTTGTCCCAAGGTCGAGCTTTCGTCTCGTCCTGGTAATACTAGCTGGTTTGATTTAGGAGGGGGACCAATCCACTTTTTTAACAGATTGATGTGGAAGGTCTGTTGACGTAGTGGAGTGACCTGTACTCGGTATGTTGTTTTGCCTATGGTCTCTTTGATCTGATAAGGTCCCTTCCATTCACTTCTAAACTTTTGTGTGGTCGATGGTAGAAGTACCAAGGCCCAGTCACCTTTGTTCAGTATTCTCCATTTCTTCCCCTTATCGTAGTATTGTTTCTGCTTGACCTGGGTTTTTTTCAAATTGGAGTAGGCCAGATCTCTTAGTTTGCCTAATCTAGATTTTAATTGATTAGTATATTCCAACAGGGACCTTTGATCTGCCGTTTCTTCTCTTTCCCAGGCTTCCCTGGTGATTTCCAAAAGTGATCTGGGCTGTCGCCCATAAAGAAGTTCAAAAGGCGAGAACCCTAAACTGCTTTGTACTTGTGCCCGCAAAACATAAAGGGCCAAGGGCAACAACTTATCCCAGTCCTTTTTTTCTGCAGTTAACATCTTTTTAAGTGTGGTTTTCAACGTACGATTGTATCTCTCGACCAGACCATCCGTTTGTGGGTGGTAGGCCGAGGTACGTATGTGTCGCAGATCTAGCAGTTTACACACTTCAGTCATCATTTTGGAAACAAAGGGAGTCCCCTAGTCCGTGAGGATCTCCCTGGGGAATCCCACCCTCGAGAATAACTCAATCAGTTTTTCTGCCACGTTTTTTGTAGTCGGGGCACTAAGGGCAAAAGCTTCAGGGAATCTAGTGTTATAGTCTACTACAACTAAGGCATACGTGTGTCCCCTTGTTGTACGTGGAAGGGGACCTATAAGGTCCATACCTACCCTCTCAAAGGGGTTGCCTATGATTGGTAAAGGCTGGAGGGGCACCGCAGGTGGCCTGCTCATGTTTTTTTTTTGGCAGACCTCACACTGTCTACAATAAGACTCTGCTGTCTTATAAATACCAGGCCAGAAGAACAAATGCACTATACTTTGTAGTGTCTTCTCGGCACCGCTATGTCCTGCTGTCAAGTGTGTATGGGCATAGAACAATATCTGGTCCCTGAAGTCTTTTGGGACAACTAGCTGAAGGGGTTCACCTGCCTTTCCTTCCCTATATAACAGGTCATTCATGATCTTGAACCTGGGATACCCTTGGGTTGGTGTCGTCTGTTCTCTGTGGGCCGCCTCCCAGGCGTTCATAAGGGTTGGGTCATTGGCCTGTGCAAACTTGAACCCTGTTGGACAGGCCACGTGAAAGGCTTGCTCCCTCCCCGCACGACCAGGCCCGAGCCTGGCTCTTCAGGTGTTACACGCAACAACCCCCCGGTTCCCGTCTCATATGGGACCCCTGCCCCTGGACATCTCCCCATCCTGGGCCGATTCCCTACCAGCCCTCTCGCCCGGCCTGGGCGCCATCTTGGACACAGCACCACGAGGCCGCATGGCCTCCGATCGACCCCAACCCTGGGCCTGGCCAGGCCCCGACATCCCGGCACCACCATCCACCCAGGAGGTGAGCGGACTACTTGGCAGGTCAATGGGAGAAAGAGGTGTCGATGGCTTTCCCCCCGCCAGGTGCCGATCGCCCCAGCTCCCCCGGGCGCTGGCTCCACCCCCCTGCTGGGTGTCTGGACTCCCTCATCCTGGACCTCCCGACCTCCAAGTGCGAGGGTCCGGACATCAAAGGGCGCCAGACCTATAACTGGGGCAGCTCCAGAGCAGGAAGGCAGTTGTATCCTGGAGTCGAGAGACGCAGTGAAGAACTCATCCTTGACGGACTACTGGCGCTGCCGTAGCCCTGCCTTGTGAACTATCGACCTGCCTGCTGGCGCTGCCGCAACCTTCTGAAGCCTTCCTCGTCGTCGGGACCTGCTGGCGTGGCCGCGGACCGTTTGTAACCACCTCCTTCATCGGGACCTGCTGGCTCCGCCGCGGACCGTCGCTACCTTCAACCATCCCGGGACCTGCTGGCTCCGCCGCGGCCCGACCATCTAGAACGCCGAGCTCGAGGATTGTGAGCTATTTCATCTACCAGCTTGGTAACGAGACTGTCCCGCTACCCTTTCCCCAACCAAGAGACTAGAATAGAGGGGACCCCTGAGTCCAGACCTCCTTGTACCATTTCACCGTACTTGAAGTTTTGCTTATAAAGAACGTTGAACCTTATCCTTGTGTGGTGTACCTCTGTGGGGGGGAAGTTACTTGTCTGTACGATCGCTGGAGACGGCTCTCCCCGGAGACCTCTCCCCTTGTCCTCGGCCGACCCTCCAGGTCCCGTCTAACATTGGTGGCCAGCGGCGCGATCCGAATCGACGCGGAATCGTACAGAGAGTAGCTCACCCCACGACAAAACCACAATGTCAACTAAAGAAAGCGGATCCACCGAGAAATTCCAGATGGAGAAATTGGAAGAATACAGCCATCGTGAGTTGAAACAATTCTGCATTGAACTAGGTATCGCTACCACCGGTCTGAGTACTAAAGACGATTTCAAGCACGCCATTGAGTCATGGGCAGAAACCGGGGCCGTCAGACCCCCGGACCAAAATGTCGCAGCAGCAGAGAAAAACACCACGGCTCCCGAGGAGCAAAGAACGGGTCTCTCGCAAGATGAGATCCAAGAACGAGAAAGAAACCGACTACATGAGCTAGAAATGGCCCGGCTCAAAATGGATGGCGAACTCAAATTAGCCGAACAAAAACTGAACCTGGAACACCTGCGGCTCCGAGAAGAACGAGAAGAGAAACAGAGACAGAGAGAGCTCGAAGAGAAGAGACTGGCGTATGAACATGAGCGCAAACTAGCTGAGATAGACCTACGCAAGCAGAACAAAGAATTAGGGGTGCTCGAGCAACCGCGCACCCCGGGGCCAACAGAAAAGAAGGTACACATCCCCAAGGATGTCGTTCGAGAATATTTCCGAGATGACAACATACAGCAGTGGTTCAAGGCCTATGAGATCGCTATGACCTCCCACCGGATCGATCGCAGCGACTGGGGAGCCGGTCTATGGGGGAGGTTCGTCAATGAGGGCCGCGATGCCCTGCTACAGCTTCCCGACCATCTGATGACCTCCTATGACCACATGAAAGCTAACCTCCTCACCCGCTATGGGCTCACACCCGAAATGTACCGCCAGAGGTTCCGAGACTGCACCCGGATCCCGGGTACAACTTGGGTGGAATACGTGAACTATTTCAGCCGAGCCTTCGAGGGTTGGATCAAGGGAAGCAACGTAACGACCTACGAGCAACTCTTCAATCTCATGGTATGGTAGCATCTATCCAACAACTGCTTCGTCGAGCTCAGGCAGCACCTCCTCGACAGTAAATTGACTGATCCGCGGCAGCTCGCCGCCGAGGCTGACCGGTGGGAAATTACCCGAGTGGGCCGAAATGGGTCCCATGAACAGAACCGGAACAACCACGGTCAGCACCGTCCCCGAGGAGGAGGAGGGGGCCAGGGCCGAGGAAGAGACAACGCCCCGGCCGCTCCCACTACCAGCACCCCACCCCCGGCCAACCGGGGCAACACCCCGGCGCGGCCGGGATACAGAGCCAATGTCACCTGTCACCGATGCCAGCGAGTCGGCCACTACGCAAACGACCCGAATTGTCCACAGAGCCAGACTCTGAGACCCCGCCAGATGGCTGCCGCCGCCCTGGGGGAAGAACAAATCTCCGAAGAACACGAGGAATGTGAGCAAGAACACCAAGAATGGGAACCCGCCGCCATGGTTCTAGCGTGCCTAGGGGGAAGAGACATGGTCCCGCGGGTCCCCCTACCCGCCAACACCCGGAAGTACAGTCAGTGGGTGAACATTAACGGACGCCGGGCCGAAGCCCTACGTGACACCGGGGCCAGTGTAACGGCCGTCCACTGTCACCTGGTGACCCCAGAACAGATCCTGCCAAACGTTCTCTGCCCTGTCCGTTCAGCCGACAATTCGGAGAGTCTATGTCGGATGGCCTGCGTCCCCTTCGAGTGGGGAGGAGTCTCCGGCATGTTGAAGGTGACGGTCCGAGATGATGCCCCCGTAGACTGTCTCCTGGGAAATGATCTTGAGAGTTCCCCGTGGGCCGCCGTAGAGAGGAGAGAGCACCTGGGGATGTTGGGCATCCCGGACTGGGCGTGCGTAACCACCCGGTCCATGGCTGCCCGTGCCACCCCCCGACCCGAAGAACATGAATGGCCGGCACCTCCTCCCCCGGTCGCTCCAGTAGAAAACACCGACCGTGCCGTCCCCCCAGAGCAAACTCCCGAGGGGCTCGTTCAGCCTCAGGACCTTCCCGGCATGGCTCAGTGGCGTCAGGAGGGGGGGCCCACCCAGGAACAGTTTCGCCACGAGCAGAAGACCTGTCCCTCCCTCGAGGGACTCCGCCAACAAGCCCTCGCCCAGAGTGCAGGGGATACCTCCGGAACCCATTGGGTCTATTGGGACAATGACCTGTTGTACAGCGAACAGAGAATCGCAGAGTTAGGGGCCAGTCGAGTGCTAGTGGTGCCCCTACGCTTTAGAGACTTCTTGCTGAACCTGGCCCACGATGTCCCCCTGGCTGGCCACCTGGATCAGGACAAAACCTACAGTCGCCTGGTGACTCACTTTTTCTGGCCCAAGATGAGGAACGACGTACTCCAGCACTGCCGGTCTTGCCCCACGTGCCAGGCCAGTGGGAAGAGCGGCCGCAAGCTTAAAGCACCTCTGCAACCTTTCCCGGTGGTCACCACCCCGTTCGAGAGGGTGGGGATAGACATTGTGGGGCCCCTGGACCCCCGTACCGCCCAAGGACATCGGTTCATCCTGGTACTGGTGGACCACGCCACTCGCTACCCCGAGGCTGTCCCCCTGCGAACTGTGACCGCCCCGGTAGTCGGCCGGGCCTTGATGGGGATCTTCTCCCGGGTGGGCTTCCCCCGAGAAGTCGTCAGCGACCGGGGCACAAACTTTATTTCGAAATACATGAAGTCCCTCTGGCAACAGTGTGGGGTCACCTACAGATTCACGACCCCCTATCACCCCCAAGGAAACGGACTGGTTGAGCGGTTCAACCGCACGCTCAAAGGAATGATTGGGGGGTTGGAAGAGCCCCTCCGTCGCCAGTGGGATGTGCTACTGCCGTGCCTCCTCTTTGCCTACCGAGAAGTCCCCCAGAAATCCCTCGGCTTCAGCCCGTTCGAACTCTTGTATGGACACCCAGTGCGTGGGCCGCTCAGCCTAGTCAAAGAAGGCTGGGAAATGCCCCCTCTAAAGAACCCTCCAGATGTTTTCAAGTACCTCCTAACCCTCCGCAACCAGACCAGACGGTTCAGGGAAATGGCCAAAGCAAACTTGGAGGCCAGTCAGGAAGACATGAAACGGTGGTACGATCAAAATGCCTCCTCCATCGAATTTGAACCTGGCCAACAAGTGTGGGTAATGTCTCCCACCGAACCATGCGCCCTGCAAGACAAATGGACAGGGCCCTTCAAGGTAGTCGAGCGCGAGAGCCCTGTCACCTATCTCATCGATATGGAATCTTCACGGAACCCTCTCCGGGTCCTCCACGCCAATAGACTGAAACCCCACTTTGTGCGCTCGGAGCTCAGCCTCCTGATGGCAACAGACAGCGGAACCGAGGAGGACTCCGAGCCACTTCCTGACCTCCTACGGACTCAGGAGAAGGACGGCTCCGTGGACGGGGTCCGACTCTCGGAGGCCCTCACCCCGGAACAGCGCCAAGGCTGCTGAGACCTCCTGCTGCAGTTCGCTACCCTGTTCTCCCTCACCCCAGGGGTCACCCCCTGGTGCTTACATGACGTGGACACCGGAGAGAGTCCCCCTGCCCGCCATCGGGCCTACCGCGTACCAGATCGGGTACGGGCCTGCATCCAAGAGGAGGTGGCCAAGATGCTCACGCTCGGGGTCATCGAGCCCTCCGACAGCCCCTGGGCCAGCCCGGTGGTACTGGTCCCCCCTCACCCCGGAACAGCGCCAAGGCTGCTGAGACCTCCTGCTGCAGTTCGCTACCCTGTTCTCCCTCACCCCAGGGGTCACCCCCTGGTGCTTACATGACGTGGACACCGGAGAGAGTCCCCCTGCCCGCCATCGGGCCTACCGCGTACCAGATCGGGTACGGGCCTGCATCCAAGAGGAGGTGGCCAAGATGCTCACGCTCGGTGTCATCGAGCCCTCCAACAGCCCCTGGGCCAGCCCGGTGGTACTGGTCCCCAAAGCAGCCGCCCCCGGCACCACGCCTGAGCTCCGGTTCTGCGTCGACTACCGGGGCTTGAATGCGGTCACCAGAACAGACGCACACCCCATTCCCCGAGCAGATGAACTAATCGACCGCCTGGGAGCTGCCCGCTACCTCAGCATCTTCGACCTGACAGCGGGCTACTGGCAGATCGGTCTCACACCCCGGGCCCAAGAACGATCTGCCTTCTCCACCCCTGATGGCCACTACCACTTCAAGGTCATGCCATTCGGCATGAAGAATGCCCCACCAACCTTTCAGCGGCTAGTAAACCAGGTCCTGGCGGGACTCGAGGAATTCAGCGCCGCCTACCTGGACGATATCGCTGTGTACAGCCGCCACTGGTCCGACCACCTCCACCACCTCCGAGAGGTGCTACAGGCCCTCCAACGAGCTGGCCTCACGATCAAGGCCAGCAAATGCCAAATTGGCCAGGGGTCCGTGACCTATCTCGGGCACCAGGTGGGAAGCGGTCTGGTGGCCCCTCTGCAACTCAAGATCGCTGCCATCCAGGCTTGGCAGCCCCCCATCTCCCAGACCGAGGTCCGCGCCTTCTTGGGACTCACAGGCTACTACCGGCGGTTCGTGAGGGACTATGGTAGCATTGTGGGGCCCCTCACGGAACTCACATCCAAAAACCAACCAACGAAAGTCAACTGGACCCCCGACTGTCAAGCGGCCTTCGAGAAGCTGAAGGCCGCCATGTGCTCCACCCCTGTGCTCCAGGCCCCCGACTACAGTCAGGAATTTATCGTCCAAACGGATGCCTCCGACCATGGTATTGGGGCAGTCCTTTCCCAGCTGAACCCCGAAGGACTTGACCAGCCAGTGGCTTTCATCAGCAGACGGCTCCTGGCCCGAGAGCAACGCTGGAGCACCATCGAGAGGGAGGCCTTTGCCGTGGTGTGGGCCCTCAAAAAGCTCCGGCCCTATCTCTTCGGTACCCACTTCCGGGTACAGACCGATCATCGGCCCCTGCAGTGGCTAATGCAGATGCGGGGGGAAAACCCGAAACTCTTGCGTTGGTCCATCTCCCTGCAGGGGATGGACTTCACTGTGGAACATCGACCAGGGCAAGACCACGCCAACGCAGATGGCCTGTCATGCTCTTTCCGCCTCGACGAAGAGAGTCCCCAAGAGGATGGGTGACTCTCCCCGCCTTCAGCTGGGGGGGACGCATGTTGGACAGGCCACGTGAAAGGCTTGCTCCCTCCCCGCACGACCAGGCCCGAGCCTGGCTCTTCAGGTGTTACACGCAACAACCCCCCGGTTCCCGTCTCATATGGGACCCCTGCCCCTGGACATCTCCCCATCCTGGGCCGATTCCCTACCGGCCCTCTCGCCCGGCCTGGGCGCCATCTTGGACACAGCACCACGAGGCCGCATGGCCTCCGATCGACCCCAACCCTGGCCAGGCCCCGACATCCCGGCACCACCATCCACCCAGGAGGTGAGCGGACTACTTGGCAGGTCAATGGGAGAAAGAGGTGTCGATGGCTTTCCCCCCGCCAGGTGCCGATCGCCCCAGCTCCCCCGGGCGCTGGCTCCACCCCCCTGCTGGGTGTCTGGACTCCCTCATCCTGGACCTCCCGACCTTCAAGTGCGAGGGTCCGGACATCAAAGGGCGCCAGACCTATAACTGGGGCAGCTCCAGAGCAGGAAGGCAGTTGTATCCTGGAGTCGAGAGACGCAGTGAAGAACTCATCCTTGACGGACTACTGGCGCTGCCGTAGCCCTGCCTTGTGAACTATCGACCTGCCTGCTGGCGCTGCCGCAACCTTCTGAAGCCTTCCTCGTCGTCGGGACCTGCTGGCGTGGCCGCGGACCGTTTGTAACCACCTCCTTCATCGGGACCTGCTGGCTCCGCCGCGGACCGTCGCTACCTTCAACCATCCCGGGACCTGCTGGCTCCGCCGCGGCCCGACCATCTAGAACGCCGAGCTCGAGGATTGTGAGCTATTTCATCTACCAGCTTGGTAACGAGACTGTCCCGCTACCCTTTCCCCAACCAAGAGACTAGAATAGAGGGGACCCCTGAGTCCAGACCTCCTTGTACCATTTCACCGTACTTGAAGTTTTGCTTATAAAGAACGTTGAACCTTATCCTTGTGTGGTGTACCTCTGTGGGGGGGAAGTTACTTGTCTGTACGATCGCTGGAGACGGCTCTCCCCGGAGACCTCTCCCCTTGTCCTCGGCCGACCCTCCAGGTCCCGTCTAACAAACCCCTTATCCAACTCCCATGGCTCTGATGTTAGATACGCTTCCCGGGGCTATCCCTTCAATTCTCTCCTGAAGAGGGCAAGGAAGTCAGGGTTGTCTATCCCCACTATCAGGTCCTCTGGTAGGGAGTCCACTACTCCCACTTTTACCTCACAAGGTTCTCTACCTACCGGTCGGAGGGTGACATGGGCTACGGGGTAGGGTTTCACATCCCTGTGTACACATCGGATGTATACCAGAGCATTGGGCCCTAACTGGGAGGGTAGGACTAGTCTTGACTGTATCACAGATTGTCTACATCCAGAGTCTATTACGGCTTTTACACATTTGCTGTTCACATAAATCCTTACGTAAAAGGATGGCCCCATCTCTGCTGTGTACATCACGGCTCTCAGTATATATCCGACCTCCATAGGTTCTTCCGTTGTACGTTTTCTGGGACACATCCTGGCTATGTGGCCCCACTCCCCACACTCAAAACACTGTGGACCCTTGTTGGTGGGAATCTCAAATCTCATTGGCCGGGTCCTCACAATTTCCGGGGTTGGTTTGCTGCTCTTCTTGTCTTGCTTCATGGGTCCAGGGTTGGTTTTGGTGCCCTTATCAGTGTCCCAAGGGAATGCACGGGGCATCGCTCTGTTATAATTGGAAGCCATCTCGATGGCCTGTTCTGGGGTTAGACCGGAATGCTGTCTCAACCAACGTTGAGTGCCATAGGTCTAGAGCCTCCATATATTGTTCCAGATATATACTGGACATTATTTCCTCTTTGCTACGGCTCTCAGGTCTCAACGATTTGTCTGCGGCCATTTTGAGTCTAAGGTAGAGTGTCTTAGGGTGCTCCCCAGTAACTCCTTTTTCTTTTCTGAATCTGAGTCGATATGCTTCAGTATCCAGCCCCAAGTGGTCTAAGATCACTGCTTTGATCGTCAGGTAGGGGGTCACTCCTGCATGGTTGGCTACTTGATAAGCCGCCTGGGCTTCACCGGATAGAAGGGGGGCTAAAAAGAAAGGCCACTTCTCCTCCAGCCACCCACAGGCTCTGGCCGCTCTCTCAAAGTTAACTAGGAAGGCGTTGGGGTCCTCCCCCGGAACGTATTTTTGTAACTGTACTCCAGAGGGAGTAGGCCCAAAGTGTCTTCTCTCCATAGGTATAGGGGCACCTGAGTTCTGTACCGCTTTCTGTATGCCATCCATCTAGGCGGCGATGGTCGTTTTGAACATGTCCCGGTCCGCATCGGCGGTCGACATCTGCTGGCTGATGGCCCACTCCAGCTTCTGTTGCCCCTCAATTAGCTGCTGGATCACCTGTTCCATCGCTGGGTCCTGCAGGGAAGGAGCGGATCCCACTTCTGACACCAATGTGGGCGTGGGAGGGGGTGTAGTAGTAGGCTCGGGTACAGAAAGAGGCTGTAAACCAGTGTGTCTCTTCAAACTGGGCTTTATTTTTATGGTGCGCCTGGTCCTAAAGGTCAGCCTGTCCCTTGTGAACTCCAGGTTGTTCGTGGTGGCGGGGTCTTCGGGGCGTTGGTGGTCCTAACAAGCGTCTGCGGCGTCAGCTTCAGTCCTCCGTCTCAGGAATACCGAGGGAAAAGGAGACCAACAGAGGGAGCCATTAGTTTAAGGTTACGATACGGCGTACTCTCCAGAGGACCGAGTGATAGTGAGGGGCACGTGAGAATTACTGGACGGGTAGGGAGGGAGGATGGGCATAGGGTCGTACACGGGAAAGGCACACACAGGGTGATTTACAAAATCTACACAGGGGCGTTCTTCTTCCCCACCCACGCTGCCCAATGCCTCCGTACCTGGGAAAGCCACACTCCTCCCTCGGGAGTGTGGCACGGCGGAACACGGGGTCGTTGGCCTCCTGGCTCTCCTCCGCTCTCGTTTCTCTCGTCTTCTTCAGTAGCTCCACACCTCCTCTCCGGCTCTGCTTCTCCGCTTCCGACCTCCGGGGTGATGACACACCCACCATACAGGATTTCCTGCCCTTTGTCCAGTCCAGGATCCCCGACGTCAGAGGGGGGCGGAGTCGCGTCCTGATCGACCAAGTTCCAGTTAAAGGCGCCGAGGTCTTTTTCCCCTTCCAGATCCGAATGGCTGTCCCACTCTGCCCTCGGGGCGTTAGTCTGCAGGGAATGAGGGGAATTAGGGACAGGGGTCCACCAGTTAGTACGTCTCCCCACCCCGACCCCGCTACAACACACCAACTTCGTTATTTTTAGACATACCACATCACTTATTTATACAGAAACTAACACATATTTACTGTCTTATACAATCACTGATAGAAGCAGACACTGATTTATACACGCACTCTTCAAATAGCTTAATATCACGGATATTCATTTATATACTCCAACACTCACATATAGTGCATTAAAACATGTGTAGTTAGTAACAGATATACCATTGAGACATTCATTCACTCAGCAACACACCCATACACACACTAACTCACCCATACAGTCCTTCTCAGATATACTTTTTAATCCATACAACCACTGAATCACCCCCTCAGACATCTATGCACAGCCTCACAATCCCCCCCACGCACTAACCCACACAGACACTTAGGGAGCCATATAGATACTCATGAAACAAATCAATAACCTATATAGATACTCATGTAGCTATTCAGCAACCCATGCAGTTGCTTACACACCAACTGAGAGACTAATACAGACTTTCACACAGTTTAGTCACTAACCCATGCATTCAGTAAGACAAGTCCAAACAATCACTTATACAGTCAGTCACATACATATGAAATAATTCCTTTAGGCACTTGTAAATGCATTCATTCTTTAATATATATATAAAATATATTTAACCTTTACATAAACACACATTCACTGGATGATGTCATGAGTGATGTCATTTGAGATGTCATCAGTGATGTCATCAGTGATGTTACTGACCATGTCATGAGTGATGTATTATGTGACGTCATCACCAGTGCATTGCGGTCACACAAGTTATAGTTAGCTCAACTAACTAAAACAGGCGAATTTCTCTGAGTTTATATGAGTTAAATGTCCAACTAACTAGAACGACCCTGAAATCTATGTTTTTTTTGTGAATATATATATACATATATATATATATATGTATATATATATATATATATGGTGAGCAAGGCGACTGAGTTTGCCGAAATGCGTCGGATTGTGGCACTCTTGATTTACTTGTAAAAGAAATTAAAAAAGTCTGCAAACGCTAACCTGATTGGAGTGACCGTTTCTCCTTGGAGGTGCTTCTGGCATTTTTTGGAGCCTTGACATATATATATATATATATAAAAACGTGATCAAGGCTTAATCGCCAAAACGTGTTGTTTTTGCCACAATAAATCACTTTTTGCAGAAGGAAGGTGTCCGAGTATCTTTTGTACCAAAAAGATTGGTGAGAGGACGTTTTGGGACTTCCGGTGTCCCTACCTGGACCGCCCGACGACAGCGTTGCTATCTTACCGGAGATCGATTGGAGAATATATATATATATATATATATATATATTACCTACTGGCGATAGCCAGTAGGTATATACAGTTAGGATTATTTCTCTATGGAACTTTTGAAAATTCTATGTCTAATAACTTTGGCGTTTGTGGACGGAATCGGCTGAAATTTTCAGGAAAATGGCACATTTTGTTTCTGAGCAGCCCCTGAAAATTTGGGGGGGTTCGTCAAGGGGGGGCCGAGAAAAAAGCGGGGTCCCAAAACGCGTTTTTCCCATTCATTTTTTCATAGGGCGTTTGGCCTCACTTTTAGCTCGAACGGCTGAATGGATTTACCCGAAACTTGGCAAAATTGTAGGGACTGTTAGCCCGATGTGCCTTTGCTGGGTCTCAATATATGTGCTCCAGTGGATTTTGAGAAATTAACGTTTAAAAAAATATATATATCTGTGACAGCGTCCCGGATAGCGCTCCAGATCGCGTACTTTTCGCGTAACGGAGCTTTGCGAAGCGAAGCTGATTGGCTCTCCGGTGTCTGTCAACATTCTAAACAGTCCGGTGCGGCTGCCATCTTGTCTCTCGGTAGGATCGAGAGACAAGAGGAGGAGAAAAACGAAGGGGGAATTTAATGAAAGGGGGCAAGGTAGACTCCTCTTGACCCCCTAGGAATGGTGTTGGGGTTATTAAAGGGTCCAGTGGGGCAAATAAAAAAAATTTGATTTTTCGCGGTAGAAGCGCTTCTCGGTTCGCAAACTGGTAGCGAAACGGGAATTCGCCATTTTGTGTTTCGATTTAATTAAATTACAAGATGGAGGAAAAGCAATGTGAGTATTGGGTATAAGGGGGTACGGGAGATGTATCCTGACCCCCTATGTTTTCTGAGGGTGGTGGAGGAGGCTCATATATGTTGATACTTGTCTTCCAGCGGCTGCGCATGAGCGTTTTTTTTTTTTTTTGCCCAATGACGTCTGTTGACGTTCGATTCGAAGGAAATCAGGAAGTGTTGACCCCCATTTTGACACTGCGAGTAAATATATTGATAAAAATAATTGTTATAAATTAATCCGTATTGATAAACATTGTGTGCGCCATCTTGCTTTTTTTCTAATGCCACACTTTTGTCGTGCACGGCAGCCATTTTAGATGCTTTGATCAGACCCACTCTCTGCACACCGCCGATCCTCAGCATGGCTCCCCACCCTCGCAAGCATCTCCTCCACGCACTGGTCACCCCCGCTCTCTGTCTTATGCATGGGCCATAAACCTCCCCCCATTTGCGCTGCTCTTCCATGAGAATCACACCCTGTGCCCGTCCGACACCTCCCTTTCACCCTATTCACTACCGCACCCTCTGACACTCCTCTTCCTCTGTGTCCGATTGTCCAGGCCGGTCCCTGGCTATCACGTAGGCCTTCGGATGTAGTTTATGGCCTCAACTGTAAAGAATCACCCCTCTTCAAAGGAGTTACAGTAGATCAAGGCCCCCACCCGATGAGATCTGTCACACTACACGCGTTCCTACAATCTGATAACCATCCTGTATTGTGATTGGGGAGGGGATTTTCACTGTGAGGGTGTGTGGGACCGAGCCTGAAAAGGAAGATTCCAGGGCTGCCTTTTTGTACATCAAAGTCTTCACAATTATGTGTCACATTAATAATAAATAGCACTCCAACAAAAGTAGTAGGATTATAACACTTTAATAACTTATAAATATATACATCGCAACAAAAACAGTAAACACTTTAAAACATTTTTTATTAAAACAGAAGGAACAATGGTCAGTATACGCAAAGATTTAGCTAATCTGCTAAAGGGGGGAGTCGCTATTTCTTTACAATAATCAATAATGAAAAATCGACATCAATAGGGTTGTCCATATTCCCGATGCAGCACTATAGTGCAACATACACAGCACCTGGGGTGTCAAGAGTGAACAGGTCCTAGCTGCTTTACCAATGACTGACAAATGCTATATTAAACACTTATTATGTATAATACTTGCGTTCACAATAGTTTTACTTTTCAAAACAGAACAAAAGATGTCCCCTGTAAGTAAACCCATATTAGCTGTTTCAGTTATTGAACATCCTAAGGTTTTATGACATTGGGAACAGTAGTGATATCCTGGGCGGGTGATGGAACTGGGTTTGTTAATGGAAAAACATCTAAAGAGAAAACTATTGGTAAATTATACTTCTCCGGAAATTTAAAACTCACAAATGTTTCATTTGTGTAATCGTTTCAAAAACATGTACATTAAAAAACTAAATACGCTCCACTGTTTTAGAAAATCTTTACAGTTTGCTACATCACCCTTTAAAGTTACAACTACGAAAACCTACTTACTTTAGCTGTTGAATTCGGTTTCAAATGTAAAGCATAAGTTCAAGCTAGCATATCATATTTTTAAAAGGTTAAACATAATTGATATGCAAATTTAAATACTACCCTTTCTTAATGGTGACACCTTATCTGTCCTATATCCCACAATTTCCATGAGCAAAGCAAAAGAAATTCTGAGGCCCTGAAGAAATAAGGCTTACTGTGGGGTTCAACTCAATCTGGTGTTTGGACGCATTCATGTTTTGGGGTGATATTCTGTGACAGGGTGCAGGCACCAGAAGAATTTTAGCCTAGTTCATCACATTGGAGAATGAGGGTCTGGGAAAATATCTAATCTGGTGAAGAACCATCCCTTTTTTAAACCCCATGGTGACCAACTATAGTTTATTCTCTATTTCGTTTCCTTGCCATAACAAAATAAAAGTCTTGGGTTATTTATGGAAGGGAAGACTTTTTGTTTCTTCCAATTTTTAAAAAAAACAAAAGGTTTAAGGAAAGGCAATCCTTAATGTGCATGTTTTCCACAGAAATTTGCCTTTGAAAACTAGAGGCAATAAATAAGGCCGAAATCTGTATTTTGTTTTTGGATACACATGTTATTTGTGTCTGTGTATTCATTTTTATGCATGACTTTATATGGAATGGTTAAAATAACTTATGATGCAACTTAACAGGAAAGATCACAAACATTCCAATGAGTGCTATGTCCCATGTTTTACATAAAGTAGTGTTTACCTAGAGTGGTGCTGTGTAGGACACTCTGAATGGAAATTAACCAGAACTATAACCATCTACTTCCAATAATATAACTTTAATGCCCAAATTACGCAATTACTCAATTTTCGATGATTAATCAAATGGCCTTTTTTCTGCTTCACTAGACATCCTTCATAGTCAATGACTGCATATTTTCCATTATTGAAAAAACTAAAGTGACAACTTCCTCATCCTTAATTTGTCTTTCTTTGTTCCTTAAGATGTCATCTGTGTCAACCTCTTCCAAGAATGCAGATGCGTTAGGGATTTCCTTGTGTTTCTTAATAGCATTGGTGTCTGCACACTTCTTTGTCAATTCTGTGAACATGACAGCTGCTTCATAGACAGACGATATCTTTGTTAAGTTATTAGTGTTAAGTGTGTCTGAAACTACAGTGACCTTCTCTGTTTTACTTTCCTCCGACACTACAGAGTTTTGTGTGTTGTTCTTCTGTGCAACAATTATTCCAGATGTTATTCTAGCGTTGTTCTAGCGTTTCACTTGCCATTCAGCGGTTTTCCGCCCGCTTTTGCTGCACTGTGTCTCGTCAGTAGCGGTCTGTTGTGCGAATAGTCCCAAGGCAGCAGAACGCGTTGAGATCTGGATGGCACCCAGGTCATGTCCAGTAAGTTGCCGCACTGGTTTTGGTATCCTACAATGCTGTTCCGAAAAACGGCGTGGGGCACCCCCGGGGGGGGGGGGGAAAGGTGGCGTGAATGGGCCTCCCCAGGTGGAGGCTCGTCTGCTGTAGTGGGGCGCCCCTTTACCGTTTCAGTTGCCATTCCGCCCGCTTTTACTACACTGTGCCTCTTCCGCCATTCAGCTGTTTACCGCCCGCTCTTGCAGCTACAGCGTCTCGCTCACCATGTAGTTGAGTTGCTTCCACTCTTGCGGTGCAGTGATAGGCGGCTGCCACAGGACTCTTAAAATGGCGGCCGGCTCTTCGGATTTGGGCGTGGTCCACTAAAATGGCCCTGGGACACCTTGGAACTCGGACGCTTGTCTGCTAGGGCTTGGGCCCCATTCTCGAAAGCGTCCGTTCAGCCTTGAAGATTCTACAAAAGTCTTGGGGGCCCCCGACTCCCGCAGGCTTCCGGTGGGGAACGGCTGCCATGATTACTTGCGGAATGGCCACGACGGAGCTACGAGATGGAGGTGCTCTCATGCTGACGCCAGCTTCAGTCTGAAACATCCAGAAACACTGTAGACTATCAATTCGATGAGTTCCGGTGGAGCCCCAACGTGACCCGGTAGGGACGAACTTGCCCTCCCCTTTTTTGAGTGATGGTTCTTGTTGCCTGTCCCCTCTGTTGTCATCTAACAGAAGCTTTTTTGATTGCTGAGTGAGAAAAAAAAAGGTGGGTCTTTCATCGTTTGGGAAAAACAAAATGTTTTAATCCAATGAAAAGTGTTATTTTTAGGTCATATGATCAAGCCTTCCATCATTAGGAAACCAAAAGTAAAATGAACCAATGAAAAGTTTTATAAACAAGTCACATGACCTGCTATGCGTCTTTGGGTTATACAAAGCATACAAAGGCGGCGTCAGTAGCGGACCGATGTGCGAATAGGCCGAAGGCAGCACAACGCGCCGAGATCCGGATGGCACCGAGGTGGTGTCCAGCAAGTTGCCGCACTGGTGTGGCCATCCTACAATGCTGCGCCGAAAGACGGCGTGTCTCCCACTCAAAATACTTAAAATGGCGAAAGACGGCGTGTCTCCCACTCAAAACATATAAAATGGCGAAAGACGGCGTGTCTTCCACTCAAAACACATAAAATGGCGAAAGACGGCGTGTCTCCCACTCAAAACATATAAAATGGCGAAAGACGGCGTGTCTTCCACTCAAAACACATAAAATGGCGAAAGACAGCGTTTCTCCCACTCAAAACACATAAAATGAAGTCTAGACTAAAAGGCAATGATCACATTTTCTACTCTTGCTATAGTTGTTCATGCACTGAGGGTGCTGTAGAAAAAAATAGAAAAATGTACCCGATTCAGCACTATATTGCAACATACACAGCACCTGGGGTGTCAAGAGTGAACAGGTCCTAGCTGTTTAACCAATGACTGACAAATGCTATATTAAACACTTACTATGTATAATACTTGTGTTCACAATAGTTTATTCTCTATTTCGTTACCTTGCCATAACAAAAAAAAAATCTTGGGTTATTTATGGAAGGGAAGATTTTTTGTTTCTTCCAATTTTTAAAAAAAACAAAGGTTTAAGGGAATGCAACCCTTAATGTGCATGTTTTCCACAGAAATTTGCCTTTGAAAACTAGAGGCAATAAATAAGGCCGAAATCTGCATACACAGCACCTGGGGTGTCAAGAGTAAACAGGTCCTAGCTGCTTAACCAATGACTGACAAATGTTATATTAAACACTTACTATGTATAATACTTGCGTTCACAATAGTTTTACTTTACAAAACAGAACAAAAGATTGTTTATTAGCATAGTGATTGGAGCAGTTATATACATATTCGGGCATAGCAATAATCAGAATGTCACATTCACATGTCTGCTCAGTGTTTACAGGTACTTAGTATCATTGATTTTTCATTTTCGTCCGGACCATGGTGACCAACTATAGTTTATTCTCTATTTTGTTACCTTGCCATAACAAAAAAAAAGTCTTGGGTTATTTATGGAAGGGAAGATTTTTTGTTTCTTCCAATTTTTAAAAAAAACAAAGGTTTAAGGGAATGCAACCCTTAATGTGCATGTTTTCCACAGAAATTTGCCTTTGAAAACTAGAGGCAATAAATAAGGCCAAAATCTGTATTTTGTTTTTGGATACACATGTTATTTGTGTCTGTGTATTCATTTTTATGCATGACTTTATATGGAATGGTTAAAATAACTTATAATGCATCTTAACAGGAAAGATCACAAACATTCCAACGAGTGCTATGTCCCAGGTTTTACATAAAGTAGTGTTTACCTAGAGTGGTGCTGTGTAGGACACTCTGAATGGAAATTAACCAGAACTATAACCATCTACTTCCAATAATATAACTTTTATGCCCAAATTACGCAAAGATTTAGCTAATATACTAAAGGGGGGAGTCGCCATTTCTTTTCAAAATTTATTCACCCATCCGTAGCCTCTATAATCTCCATTACAATGTGTTTGTTGCTATCGCTAGCTGATAAAAAAACTAAAGTGACAACTTCCTCATCCTTAATTTGTCTTTCTTTGTTCCTTAAGATGTCATCTGTGTCAACCTCTTCCAAGAATCATCAGCGTGCATAAATACGAAAATGTTTTTACTTACCACGTACTTGACATTTTACAGCTTTTCATATTTGCTATTAAAAAGCCAATGAAATTCACTGAAAAAACCATAGGTTATAGACCATATATAGTTAGGAATTAGCATTTACAAAACCTTATTTTACTCACACAAAACCATTGAAATTTCATATATAGTTAGATGCACTAACTATATATCGCGCACCCGCAATCCACTGCTGATGATGTCACATATTACATCATTCATGACATGGTCAGTGACATCACTGATGACATCACTGATGACATCACTGATGACATCTCAAATGACATCACTGATGACATCACTGATAACAACATCCAGTGACTGTATGTTTCTGTAAAGTTAAAATATGTCTTACATATTGAAGAATGTGTGGATGTATAAGTGTCTGGATGAAGGATTTAGTAGGTGCATGACTGGCTGTATGAGTGAGTGATTAAATGTGTCTCACTGAGTGCATGCTTTAGTGACTAAACTATCTTAATTTGTGCATCATTATGTCTGTTGTTCTGTAAACTGCTGCATGTGTTGATCAGTAGCTATATGAGTAACTATATGGGTTATTGATTGGTTGCCCAAGTATTTGTATGGGAGAGTGAGTGTGTGTGTGGGTCGCTGTGAGGTGTGTGACTATGTGCATAGATGTGTGAGCAGTTGATTCACTAGATGTATGGGTTCAAAAGTGCACGTGGAAACAGCTGTATGGGCGGTTGACTGTGTGCATTAGTGTATTAGTGAGTGAATGGATATCTCAGTGCTACATGTCAAAGTAAATACATATGTAAAACACAGTACATGTGAGAGTTGACATATATAAATAACTGTGCATATGAGCCAGTGAATGTGTGAGTGGCTGTATGGATCATTGTGAACTTGTATCAGGGATTGTATAAGAGAGTAAATATGTGTTAGTATATGTTTGAATAAGTAAGGTGTGTATAACTGTATAGGTGAGGAAATGGAAGTGTGATTGATTCTTTACATGACTGACATGGTGTGTGAGTAACTCCATGGATGAGTGACAGTCTGTGAGTGTCTGTTCACTCTGAATGTATCTAAGAATATTTTAGAGTCTGAAGAGATTGATCGTATTATCACATGAATGATGTCATCAGTGATGTGATCAGTAATGTCAAATCAGATGTCATCAGTGATGTCATCAGTGATGTCATTTGAGATGTCATCAGTGATGTCTTCAGTGATGTGATCAGTAATGTCAAATGAGATGTCAGTGATGTCATCAGTGATGTCATTTGAGATGTCATCAGTGATGTCATCAGTGATGTCACTGACCATGTCATGAATGATGTAATATGTGACATCATTAGCAATGGATTGCGGGTGCGCGATATATAGTTAGTGCAACTAACTATATATGGAATTTCAATGGTTTTGTGCGAGTAAAATAAGGTTTTGTAAATGCTAATCCCTAACTATATATGGTCTATAACCTATGGTTTTTTCAGTGAATTTTCAAGGTTTTGTAAATGCAAATTCCTAACTATATATGGTCTATAACCTATGGTTTTTTCAGGGAATTTCATTGGTTTTTTAAAAGCTAATATCTATAGCTGTAAAATATATTCTTTATTACGTGACGTATCACGTAGCCCATGAGACGCCTCATTATGCATCGCATAACCGTGACGTATCGTCTCTGCAGCGCAAACCAAACCCGTAACGTAAGCGCGCCAGAGCACGCTTAAAGATATATATATATTTTTTTTACCTTAATTAGACAAAATCCACACGTGCACATATCACAAACGTTCCAAAAACACAATATGTCGGACTCCCATTACGCTGCCAGTTAGCTGCCCGGTTAACGAACCGGAAAGCACCTCTACCGCGAAAAATCGCAATATTTTTTTCTTTTGCCCCGCGGGCAACTTTAATAGCCCCCTCATCAATCCTAGGGGTTCACCTTACCCCTTTCCTTCATTTACACCTTTTTTTTTTCCACCTCTTGTCTCTCGATCTCCAGACTGTTTACAATGTTAACAGCCAATCAGCTACTCCTCAGACTCCCGTTACGCTGCCGGTTAGCTGCCCGGTTAGCTGCCCGGTTAGCTGCCCGGTTCGCGTACCGGGACGCGTCTCTACGGCGAAAAAAATCTGAATTTTAAAAAAAAAAAATGTTTGCCCCGCGTGGCTCTATAATATCCCCCTCATCAATCCTAGGGGGTCAGAAGGGGTCTACCTTGCCCCCTTTCCTTCATTTCCCCCTTTGTTTTGGCCTCCTCTTGTCTCTCGATCCTACCGAGAGACAAGATGGCGGCCGCTCCGGACTGTTTACAATGTTGACAGCCAATCAGCTACTCCTCAGACTCCCGTTACGCTGCCGGTTAGCTGCCCGGTTAGCTGCCCGGTTAGCTGCCCGGTTCGCGTACCGGGACGCGTCTCTACGGCGAAAAAATCGGAATTTTTTTAAAATTTTTTTTTTGCCCCGCGTGGCTCTATAATATCCCCCTCATCAATCCTAGGGGGTCAGAAGGGGTCTACCTTGCCCCCTTTCCTTTATTTCCCCCTTTGTTTTGGCCTCCTCTTGTCTCTCGATCCTACCGAGAGACAAGATGGCGGCCGCTCCGGACTGTTTAGAATGTTGACAGACACCAGAGAGCCAATCAGCTTCGCATCGCAAAGTTCCGATACGCGAAAAGTACGCGAACCGGAGCGCTGCCCGGAGCGCTGTTACAGATATATATCTTGTTTAAAACGTTAATTTCTCAAAATTCACTGAAGCACATATATTGAGACCTAGCAAAGGCACATCGGGCTAACAGTCCCTACAATTTTGCCAAGTTTCGTGCAAATCCATTCAGCCGTTCGGGCTAAAAGTGAGTCCAACCGCCCTATGGAAAAATGAATGGGAAAAACGTGTTTTGGGACCCCCCTTTTTTCTCGGCCCCCCCTTGAAGAACCCCCCCCCCAAATTTTCAGGGGCTGCTCAGAAACAAAATGTGCCATTTTCCTGAAATTTTCAGCCAATTCCGTCCACAAACGCCAAAGTTATTAGACATAGAATTTTCAGAAATCCCATAGGGAAAAAATCCTAACTATATATACCTACTGGCTATCGCCAGTAGGTAATATATATATATATATATATATATATATATTTACTGAAAAAAACAAAGGTTTCAGGAACCCTATAGTTGGGCTGACATTTCACTCGTACAAAACCAGAGAAATGTATCCACTATAGTTAGTGAGCTAACTATAACGTGCCCCAGAAATGCACTGCTAATGACCTGATATATTACATCACTCATGACATGGTCAGTGACATCCCTGATGACATCACTAATCACATCTCAATTGACATCACTGAAGACATCACTGATGACATCATCCAATGAACCACTGATACCCCCTCCTACCCCCCACACAACTTCTCATACACCCACTCACACACCCACACAACTACTCACATACCCATTCACAGACCCATTCCAGGACTTAAACATCCACTTATTCTCTCTTTCGTATACCGACTAACCCACCCACTCACTCACTTGTACAGCCACTCACACAATCATTCACTCACCCACAAAGTCACTCATACATCCAGTCACTCACACATATAGTCAGTCCTAGAGCCACACACTCACGCTTACAGCTTCTCACACACCCACTTATTTACCTACAATCATAAACTCTTAAGAAATACTTACACTCACTGGATGATGTTTTCAGTGATGTCATCAGTGATGTAATTTGAGATGTAATGATTGATGTATTATGTGAGGTCATAAGCAGTGCACTGCGGAGGTGCTTGTTATAGTCAGCTCAGGTAACTATAACTGCCTAATTTCACTGGGTTTATTCAAAGGAACACTGAGCAGAAGTATAACATCCCTGTAACCTTTGTTTTTTTTTAGGGAATTTCAAAGTATTGTTAAATTCTGTTTCCTAACTATAACATCCCTGTAACCTTTGGCTTTTTTCAGTGAATTTCTTATGTTTTTTTTTAATTCTATTCCCTAACTATAAAGTCCCTGTAACCTTTGCTTTTTTAAGTGAATATATATATATATATATATATATATATATATATATATATTATTACCTACTGGCGGTCGCCAGTAGGTATATATAGTTAGGATTTTTTTTAATAGGGATTTCTGAAAATTCTATGTTGAATAACTTTGGCGTTGATGGACGGAATTGGCTGAAATTTTCAGGAAAATGGCACATTTTGTTTCTGAGCGTCCCCTAAAAGTTTGGGGGGGTTTTGTCAAGCAGGGGCCAAGAAAAAAGGGGGGTCCCAAAACGTGTTTTTAACATTGAGTTTTCCATAGGGCGGTTGGACTAACTTTTAGCTCGAACGGCTGAATGGATTTCCACAAAACCTGGCAAAATTGTAGGGACTGGTAACCCGATGTGCCTTTGCTATGTCTCAAGATATATGCTCCAGTGGTTTTTACAAAAATTAACTTCGAAAAATATATATTGGGCTACATTGGGCTATATATATGTTAGAGCCCAAATGTAGCCCAATGTAGCCCAATGTAGCCCAAAGATGGCCACCAGAGACAAAAAAAAACAAATGTAGCCCAAATATCAGCCAGATGTAGCCCAACTATAGCCCAGTGACAGAATGTCCCAGAGTGTTTTAAAGAACAACTAGAGCGCTAACAGTCTTACTTGTGACAAAAGTATGGCACACCTGAAGTCATCTTGATTGGAATAAAGTGTTAACACTTAAAACATTTAATTTGCAAAGGAACAAAATGAGGGGTTTCATTTTGCCATAGAAATGTTATATATTACCTACTGGCGGTCGCCAGTAGGTATATATATTTAGTATTTTTTTGAATAGGGATTTCTGAAAATTCTATGTTGAATAACTTTGGCGTTGATGGACAAAATTGGCTGAAATTTTCAGGAAAATGGCACATTTTGTTTCTGAGTGTCCCCTGAAAGTTTAGGGGGGTTTCGTCAAGTGGGGGCCGAGAAAAAAGGGGGGTCCCAAAATGTGTTTTTAACATTGAGTTTTCCATAGGGCGGTTGGACTCACTTTTAGCTCGAAGGGCTGAATGGATTTCCACAAAACTTGGCAAAATTGTAGGGACTGGTAGCCCGATGTGCCTTTGCTATGTTTCAAGATATATGCTCCAGTGGTTTTTACGAAAATTAACTTTGAAAAATATATATTGGGCTACATTGGGCTATATATATGTTAGAGCCCAAATGTAGCCCAATGTAGCCCAAAGATGGCCACCAGAGACAAAAAAAACCAAATGTAGCCCAAATATCAGCCAGATGTAGCCCAACTATAGCCCCGTGACAGAATGTCCCAGAGTGTTCTAAAGAACAACTAGAGCGCTAACAGTCTTACTTATGACAAAAGTATGGCACACCTGAAGTCATCTTGATTGGAATAAAGTGTTAACACTTAAAACATTTAATTTGCAAAGGAACAAAATGAGGGGTTTCATTTTGCCATAGAAATGTTAAATATATATATATATATATATATATATATATATATATATATATATATATATATATATATATATATATATTCACTGAAAAAACCACAGGTTATAGACCATATATAGTTAGGAATTAGCATTTACAAAACCTTATTTTACTCACACAAAACCATTGATATTCCTATATATAGTTAGTTGCACTAACTATATATCGCGCACCCGCAATCCACTGCTGATCATGTCACATATTACATCATTCATGACATGGTCAGTGACATCACTGATGACATCTCTGATGACATCTCAAATGACATCACAGATGACATCACTGATGACATCTCAAATGACATCACTGATGACATCACTGATGACATCTCAAATGACATCACTGATGACATCACTGAAGACATCTCATTTGACATTACTGATCACATCACTGATGACATCATTCACTGGCTCTTATGCACAGTTATTTATATATGTCAACTCTCACATGTACTGTGTTTTACATATGTACTTACTTTGACATGTAGCACTGAGATATCCATTCACTCACCAATACACTCATGCACACAGTCAACCGCCCATACAGCTGTTTCCACATGCACTTTTGAACCCATACATCTAGTGAATCAACTGCTCACACATCTATGCACAGAGTCATACACCTCCCAGCCACCCACACACACACTCAGTCTCCCATACAAATACTTGGGCAACCAATCAATAACCCATATAGTTACTCATATAGCTACTGATCAACACATGCAGCAGTTTACAGACAAACAGACATAATGATGCACAAATTAAGACAGTTTAGTCACTAACCCATGCACTCAGTGAGATACATTTAATCACTCACTCATACAGTCAGTCATGCACCTACTAAATCCTTCATCCAGACACTTATACATCCACTCATTCTTCAATATGTAAGACATATTTTAACTTTACAGAAACATACAGTCACTGGATGTTGTCATCAGTGATGTCATCAGTGATGTCATTTGAGATGTCATCAGTGATGTCACCGACCATGTCATGAATGATGTAATATGTGACATGATCAGCAGTGGATTGCGGGTGCGCGATATATAGTTAGTGCAACTAACTATATATGTGAATTTCAATGGTTTTGTGTGAGTAAAATAAGGTTTTGTAAATGCTAATTCCTAACTATATATGGTCTATAACCTATGGTTTTTTCAGTGAATATATATATATATGTGTGTATTTATATATATATATATATATATATATATATATATATATATATATATATATATATATATATATTACCTACTGGCGGTCGCCAGTAGGTATATATAGTTAGGATTTTTTCCCTATGGGATTTTTGAAAATTCTATGTCTAATAACTTTGGCGTTTGTGGACGGAATCAGCTGAAATTTTCCGGAAAATGGCACATTTTGTTTCTGAGCAGCCCCTGAAAATTTGGGGGGGGTTCGTCAAGGGGGGGCCGAGAAAAAAGGGGGGTCCCAAAACGCGTTTTTCCCATGTTAATTTCCATAGGGCGGTTGGCCTCACTTTTAGCTCGAACGGCTGAATGGATTTGCACAAAACTTGGCAAAATTGTAGGGACTGTTAGCCCGATGTGCCTTTGCTAGGTCTCAATATATGTGCTCCAGTGGATTTTGAAAAATTAACGTTCAAAAAAAGATATATATCTGTAACAGCGCTCCGGGCAGCGCTCCGGTTCGCGTACTTTTCGCGTAACGGAGCTTTGCAAAGCGAAGCTGATTGGCTCTTCGGTGTCTGTCAACATTGTAAACAGTCCGGAGCGGCCGCCATCTTGTCTCTCGGTAGGATCGAGAGACAAGAGGAGGCCAAAACAAAGGGGGAAATTACCATAAGGGGGCATAGTAGATCCTCGTTGACCCCCTAGGTTTTATGTGGAGGTTTTAAAAGGGCCCAGCAGGGGGAGCGTGGGGAGCGGCCGGTTCGCGAACCGGAAAGCGTTCTGGGCAGCGTACTATAAGGAAAAAAGAATGATAGACTTTTCAAATACTATATGTTAATTGATTGTTGGTTTTGTTGATTATTTTTTAATTTCTTTATTTTTTAAGCAATTTTTATTATTGTGATTGTGTTTCATAATTTAATAAACTTTCTAATATTTCACTGTCAGAAATGTCATTATTTTCATTGAACATAGTTTGTAGTCTCTGAGGGTGTAAAATGTCCTCATTTTTAAGGAGGTCATCTACTGCTTCCACACATTGCAGTAGTTCTTGGTCCCAAGTTTCATTCATAAATTCAATATCATTTGGATCAATGATTTCTTGGCTGCTCTCTTGCAGGACAATTTGAAATTCAACTTTCTGTTCGCCTTCCATTTTGCCTGAAATTTGGATTAAAAAAATATATATTAGTAGAGATAGGTCACTGTTGGGATTAATTTTAGATAGGCAGTTTTTATCAGTGAATTTATCTTTTGGCAGTGTATAGTATCAGAGTGGAAGTAGGAATATAAAAAAGTGTATGTGATTTAACGTAAGTAAATTCATAATTATACAAGAGAAGCCTAACTCCATCCATAACTATAACAGAGAAGTCTATCTAAATCTATAACTACTACAGAGGGATAGTATATAACTATTAGAAAAAGTTTACCATATTAATTTATAGTGCACAATATACTTCAGTTTTAAAAATAACAACTTACCTTTACAAACAAGTTGAAGTGTTTAGTGATAATTCAATTGAAATGTACAACAAGAAGTAGCAGTCAAAATGGCTGTGTTTCCTTCTCTTCCTTTATATATATTCAGGTATATAACCAATCAAATGTCAGGTAATAAAAGTAGAAAATGAAAGTAACATTTTCATTGGTTGTCAATTCCAACACTTCAGATGTGTTTTGTGAAGTAATTTACCTCACGGTATTTAGAGAGGTCTACAGGCTAAATGGCTAAATGGAATTTCAATCAAATTTGTGAAAATGAAAGGGATTGTTATGTAGTATGAGCTAATCTATATTTGGTGAGAGTGTCTCTAGTCGTTTTTCTGTAAATTACTTTCCCACCTTTTTTTTTGGACCGCTTCCCGGGAAGCGGTCCGGTTCGCGAACCAGCAGCGTTACGGGAGTCCACCATTTTGTGTTTCGGTCGAATTAAGATACAAGATGGAGGGCAAATAATGTTCAGAATGGGTAGAACGGGGCACGGTACAAGTATCTTGACCCCCTAGGTTTTCTGAGGGTGGCTGAGGAGGCCCATATGTGCGGGAAAAAACATTTTTTTTAGAAATTTTGCGCAGTTAGCTTCCGGTTCGCATACTGGGTAGTGCTCCGGGGAGCGTAGTTTGTTGAAATTTAGAGAAAAAAGTTAGAGTAAAATAATAATTGTGAGTGATCAGATGTAGGGTAGCTCTGAGAAGAGCTTTTGGGTTTATGGTACATTTTGGCACTTATAAGTAGGTACCAATGCACAGTCTTAAATTCAAAATGAAAATTCTGTTGCCCTCATCTGAGAAGTGAACTCCATCTCCTCTGTAGATATCTTGCATGCAGTAACGCAAGTTATTGTTGTACATGGAGCCCATTCCATGGTCTCTCATGTAAGCTGAAACAGATTTGTTTACATGCTTCCTCGACTTCTCAATTTGTGGACAAAATTGGTTGGACCACCTCCATTTCTGTCTTTGGCATATATTTGAATATACCAAGGCAGTTTGAGGAAAAAGTGCCATTAATTGCTCAAAGGTGTCCTTTAAAAGCATTTCCAGACCTACCCCAGTCAAAGTGCCCAAATCATTACCTCCACAGTGCACAATTAAAAGGTCAGGTTTTGGCAAATGCATAAAGGTTTTCACCAATGGTATCAATTGGTGACATTTTAATCCTCTTTGGCCCAACCACTTAATTTCCACATCTTGTAAATTGAGGTTATGTAAATTTCTGTTCTCAGCATACCTTTGAGCCCAGTAGATGTAACTATGTCCAACAATCCAGACATAAAACATGGTGAGAGAAGGTTGTGCTGCAGTCAGATGAAGTGTGGTAATGAAAGGGCAGTTGAAACAGTAGGAGTTTGTAAAGAAAAAAAACTGTGGATTTCCAGTGCTAATGATTCATTAGCAGTGATTGGTGGATTTCCATTTCTGAAAACAGAAAGTTAGGGTGCATGGATGTGTTCTTTGAAAGATGTAATTTGAATGGTCAAGGACAAAACATTTAATGAAAGATTGCACTGGATACGCAGGTGCACTGAGAGTTCAGAGTTCAATTGAAACATTGTTGTGTGAACTTGCAAACATCAGAGGTCTTTCAGGAGGTGGTTGCTAAGCAAAAAAGGCAGAGAGGGCAGAGGGGGGAAGGGTTTTGATTTGAAAAAAGTGAGGGAAGAGTTATGATTGGCTAATATGAGAGATATGTGTAATGAATATCAGCATTTCTGTGCTTTCTATAGCTGCAGCCTCTGGAGTGCATCCTCTTTGTTCTGCTGAAGACAATTTGGTGTATTTCAGAGACTGTTTTGAAACTCAAAAAGTATTTGCTAAGGTGAGAAAAGATTTATTTAATTTAGATAGAGAATAGTATGATTTAAGGAGAAAATGATGAAGAAAGCTGTTTTTAAAATGTTGCTTTGTCTCAAGTGATATACAAATAGATTTTGTTTCTTTGAGAAATTGTAATTGCATATTCTGTGTAGAAATCTTGCATGCAGTAACGCAAGTTATTGTTGTACATGGAGCCCATTCCATGGTCTCTCATGTAAGCTGAAACAGATATTAACAAGACAAGATACTGTTAGTTTAAAATATATATCTTTAGGACTGTGTAGGGGATGTAGAGAAGCAGAGTTGTTGAAAAACTGTTTGTTCTTGAACCTTTTGCCTTGTCTTTTCTAATTTTTAAATACATGTTTTAATATTTTTGAAATGTTTGTTCTCTCTTTCACAGATTGAAAGTATGAAAAAAGAATTGAAAAAGTTAACAAGAATTATAAGGTAAATGTTTTCTACTCTTTTCGTTACATTTCAATCACATTCACCTACTATAGGGCTTCAGACTATAGAGCTTTAAACAAAGATTATTTAAATGTGCAAATTTGGAGCTGTGCCCGTGGGTTTTGGTTCAATACACAAGTGTATTGACCTAAAATGCGTGTGCACATTACCAAATCGCCATCTGTTTCCTCAGGCGTACTCCTCACACACCTTTGAAGTGAAGTTTAACTTCACTATAAACGCCCCGGCTGCTTTACCTTGTCATTCTACTGTCCCCGCTTCGTCCCCTCTCCTGTCTGCCGTGTGCATTTCTCCTCTTCCCCCCTCACAGTAACGTCACTCACACACGCAACGCCATTCACACACGCAACGCCATTCACACACGCAACGCCACTCACACACACAACGCCACTCACGCACACAACGTCACTCACACACACTACGCCATTCACACACGCAATTCATCCACGCAATGCCACTAATCCACGCAATACCACTCATTCACGCAACATCAATAATCCACACAACGCCAATTATCCACGCAATGCCTCTCATCCACACAACGCCACTCATCCATTTGCAAAACCAAAAGAACAAACTCTTCTATTGTGAAACCTATTGCATTTTCAATGCTTGATTCTTTCACTTCCTTATGTATTTTGTTTTCCACAATTATATCCTCTTCCTTCTTTTTCTTAGGTAAATAAATCTATTAAACACCATTTCTGGTTTAGTCCCTATAGCTGTCTTTCTTTTAACATTACTCTCTGTTTTCTTCCCTTGTACTTACTCCTTTATTTTTTTTTTTTTTAAATTTGGGTTAGCTCCTGGTTCGCGAACCGGCGAGCGAACTGGAAAGCGAACTAAAAAAAAACAGCTTGCCAAAGTGTTACACTTTCTAGCAATTTTTGTAAAAAGGGGAGGTAGTTCTGAAAAGAACTTTTTTTTAATGTTTTTGTTTTATATTTTTTTTTTCTTTTTTGAACATTATTTGTTTTTTTTGTTTTTTTTCAAAGGGAAAGAACAAAAAGAGGCATTGAAAAGGGCTCAACAGGAGCACAAAAACAAAATTAAAACTTGGGGCGTTTAGAGCATCGGTGTTTCTCGAATGCTAAATTAATTAATTTCACACTCATATTTGCGCATGAAATTAATGTCCCACAATATAAGCAAGTAAGCTTCATATGGACAACATTTTTTTGAATATTTGGCACGGTTTCGCTTGCCTCTGCAACTGTGAGAGAAATATCAGTAGATTTTCTGGCCACCGAAGTTGGGGGGTTCTCCTGTAGTTCACGCATCTCTGCCCGACTATAATTTAATGGATGCCACCTCTGCATATGTCGGTGCATCGTGTAGTTTCCATAGCTGTACTTTTTATCAGTGCCCCTTGATAATTTATCTTTGCATATAAGGCACGTAGCATATCGTGCATTGACTTTTTTCTCTCCTGGTGGAATGGAAAAAAATTGCCAAATAAAGCTATTTTTGTGATGAGATACCCGGGGTAACTCTTTGATAAATCGTGGTGCCTCATCTTCCTCTCCCTCTTCTGGATCCTCCTCCTCCTCCTCTGGGTTTCCTTGAAACTGTGCAGGTGGTCCTCTCTTCCTATGAGGAGATGGTGGTGGTGGTGGTGGGGGTGCACCAGCTGAAGCTACTATTGAAGCCATTTTTTAATCAGAGCAAATGATCAGGTCTTCCTTTCTCAAAATTGAAAGTCAGAGTGAGAAAAAAGGTGGGGGCTTTCATCATTTGTGAAAAAAAATAGTTCTAAACCAATGAAAAGTGGTATTTTTAGGTCACATGACCTAGTCTTACATCATTAGGAAACCAAAAGTGAAATGAACCAATGTAAACTTTTATACACAAGTCACATGACCTGTTCCGCTCACGTTACGCGGTGCGCCCCGCGCCCCGGATCGCTTCCGGTACCCGGTCCGGAGCACTTCCGGGAGCGCTAACGCGGCGCGTCATAAGACGCATTACGCGACAACGTGATATGTCGCGTTTCCGCGACGCGTCACGATGTTGATTTCTGATGCGGTAGTTGCGCAAACGGAACGTTTACCGGTTAGCGGACCGGGTCGCGGCATCAAATTGAGCTAACGGAAAGCTTCCCGGTTCGCGAACCAGGAGCGAACCAAAAAAATATTTTTTTAAAAATTAATCATAAACATATAAAATATAATTTGGGATATAAAGAAAAATACATTTTACAGCTACAGATATTAGCTTTTAAAAAACCATTGAAATTCACTGAAAAAAACATAGGTTATAGACCATATATAGTTAGGAATTAGCATTTACAAAACCATATTTTACTCACACAAAACCATTGAAATTTCATATATAGTTAGTTACCCTAACTATATATCGCGCACCCGCAATCCACTGCTGATGATGTCACATATTACATCATTCATGACATGGTCAGTGACATCACTGATGACATCTCAAATGACATCACTGATGACATCACTGATGACATCACTGATGATATCATCCACTGACTGTATGTTGCAGTAAAGTAAAAATATGTCTTACATATTGAAGAATGAGTGGATGTTTAAGTGTCTGGATGAAGGATTTAGTAGGTGCATGACTGACTGTATGAGTGAGTGATTAAATGTGTCTCACTGAGTGCATGGGTTAGTGACTAAACTGTCTTAATTTATGCATCATTATGTCTGTTGTTCTGTAACCTGCTGCATGAGTTGATCAGTAGCTATATGAGTAAATATATGGGTTATTGATTGGTTGCCCAAGTATTTGTATGGGAGACTGAGTGTGTGTGTGAGTGGCTGGGAGGTGTATGACTCTGTGCATAGATGTGTGAGCAATTGATTCACTAGATGTGTGGGTTCAAAAGTGCATGTGGAATCAGCTGTATGGGCGGTTGACTGTGTGCATGAGTGTATTGGTGAGTGAATGGATATCTCAGTGCTACATGTCAAAGTAAGTACATATGTAAAACACAGTACATGTGAGAGTTGACATATATAAATAACTGTGCATTAGAGCCAGTGAATGTGTGAGTGGCTGTATGGATCATTGTGAACTTTTATTAGGGATTATATAAGAGAGTAAATATGTGTTAGTATATGTTTGAATAAGTAAGGTGTGTATAACTGTATAGTTGAGGAAATGGAGGTGTGATTGATTCTTTGCATGACTGACTAGGTCTGTGAATAACTCCATGGATGAGTGACAGTCTGTGAGTGTCTGTTTACACTGAGTGTATCTAAGGTTATATTAGAGTCTGAAGAGGTTCATCGTATTATCACATGAATTATGTCATCAGTGATGTGATCAGTAATGTCAAATGAGATTTCATCAGTGATGTCATCAGTGATGTCATTTGAGATGTCATCAGTGATGTCATCAGTGATGTCACTGACCATGTCATGAATGATGTAATATGTGACATCATCAGCAGTGGATTGCGGGTGCGCGATATATAGTTAGGGTAACTAACTATATATGAAATTTCAATGGTTTTGTGTGAGTAAAATATGGTTTTGTTAATGCTAATTCCTAACTATATATGGTCTATAACCTATGGTTTTTTCAGTGAATATATATATATATATATATATATATATATATATATATATATATATATATATATATATATATATATATATATATATATATATATATATATATATTAGCACGATTTTCACCAGCAGGTTCCCTCCTCCAGTCCCGGGAAGAAACTACACAGGAGCCGTGGCCACGATTCAAAAGTGCAGTTTATTACGAACACAAGGACCTACGCGTTTCGGAGTAAAACACTCCTTCCTCACTGGCAAGAAATGTGCATTTCAAAAGTGTTAATAAAGTAAAGTAAAGAGACACGTGATAATGAAAATAAACAATGTACTTCGACTTAGTACGTCTTCTCTGTGGTTTTACATGCAATATAACACTCCAGTTCATAGTAGTTATTCATTTTGATCAAGTATACAAAAAGTAATTAATATTCCCAATTACAAATCAAATTGGCACTTTATAACCCATATTCAAAATTAAAAGTAAATACACTGTCATGGGATTCGAACCGGCCATCCCAAAAGATAGTTGGACATGATCAGTGCATTGTGCTATTTGGGCGGCAATGTAAGATTCGGAAAATTACAATGCTAAGAGCTCAATACCAGCATAATAGCGAGAACATTCATTAACTGTGCCACTGAAAATAAACTAAATTGCATTAATAAGAACATAAAACAGTATTATTGCAAGCATACTATGTTCTAAAGGTATGGTCAAACCAAACAGTGACTAAATAAAGGTCTCAGACCATTATTTGGCTCTGCATATTCCGAAATTAAAATGAAATACACGGGCTAGAGGCTCGAACCAGCCATCCCAAAACTAGTCATACATGAGAAATGCATTGTGCCGATTGGGCGGTAATGTAAGATTCGAAAATTTCAATACTTGGGTTTAAATGCTGGCATGTAGGCGAGAGCATAAATTCACTGTGCCACATTAAATTGCATTGTTGGGAACAAACATAATAAGGTCCATCTGCTATATAAGTGAGATAATGCTTGGGGGTTAATCAAACTAAAAGATAAGTAAATAACGTCCTCCAATCTTAGAGAGGGGATACTCATATGCCAATGTCCACGGCCTTTGCAGTTAGTGCAAAAAAATGCTACCTCTCAATAAGGGTACTGATAAATGTCACCATCCTGCATGTTTCCTGGGTATACAAGACTCTTACCCAACATAAAATACTAGATAAGAGAACATAACTGTATTGCCCCAGTGGGCATAGTCTGTATAAACACACACAATAGTATTTCCATTTAGGCATAATCATCTTAAGTACAATGCATCGTAGCAGATTGGAACCAAAATCATATCATGCCCTAGTGGGCTATTGTAATCTTGATCATAGATGGAGTCCAAGGTAAATTATTGTACCTGCAACAGATAAGACAATAAAGACAAAGGTCTATTAAAAACTCTACAGCCTAAAGATGGTGGTTGTAAAGTATAAAACACACAAATTCTAAACACAGCAATCAGAAATGGTAAGTAGCAAGTAACATGCAATGGTTAACAGGTATTTTAGTCATTATGAAGATGCACAGATAATTCTTCGTCCATATTTAACCCATGGGGCACCATGGTATTAAATCTCACAATGAATTTGGACTCTAATTTCCTGAGCTCCAACACTCTATTCCCTCCTCGCACATTTAGAGGGATGCAGTCAATCACAGCAAATTTTACTAAGTTGGCATTGCTCTTGTGGTGTTCTTGGAAGTGGCGAGCCACTGGGTAAGATTTATCATTTTTATTTATGGCCCTAAAATGTTCAAGCACTCGTTTCTTACCTTTGTGGATAGTGCTGCCAATATAGTATTTTGAACATGGGCATTTCAAGGTGTAAATGGCAAATTCAGTATTACAACTGAGATGTTTTTGTATGATCCATGGATCCTCATTATTGTTGAACTTGAGGGATTTGATACTAGTACTAAACTTGCAGGCCTTGCATTGGTTGCAAGTAAAGAAACCTTTTACTGCATTGCTTTTTTTCGGGGGTTTGAATCATGTTGTTGCAAAGATAATCACGTAGTGATTTCAGTTTGCGGAAGGTCAGAGACGGATGATCTCCTATGTATTCATTAAGGTCATCGTCAGTTTTGAGGACCTCCCAAAATTTCTTGAGGCTCTTTCTTACTTCCCATGCTTGTGTACTATAAGTCGTTATGAATCTTATAGTCTCTTTAGGTTTACTTTGAGAATTAACGACTTTAGGAAATAAAAGATCTCTACGATCGAGGGCATCAACTTTCGTGATAGCCTTCTTGATATTTTTAGGGCTATAGCCTCGTGTAAGAAACCTTTCACTCATAATTGCTTTTTCTTTTTCAAATTTGTCATTAGTACTACAATTCCTTCGGGCACGTAGTAGTTCTACGAATGGTATACTGTGTATCAAATTATGTGGGTGGCAACTGCCTGCATGTAGTAGGCTGTTACCAGCCGTGGCCTTTCTGTACAGTGAGCTTTCAATGGTATTCTCTCTGATCTCAAGTTTGAGGTCGAGGAATTCCATGGAATCAAAGCTGATCTGGTGTGTGAATTGGAGATTAAGTTGATTTTCATTTAGCATCTCTACAAATTGATTAGCTTGGTTTTCTGTGCCACTCCATACACAGAAAATGTCATATAAATGAAAATCAACTTAATCTCCAATTCACACACCAGATCAGCTTTGATTCCATGGAATTCCTCGACCTCAAACTTGAGATCAGAGAGAATACCATTGAAAGCTCACTGTACAGAAAGGCCACGGCTTTTAGTTTGATTAGCCCCCAAGCATTATCTCACTTATATAGCAGATGGACCTTATTATGTTTGTTCCCAACAATGCAATTTAATGTGGCACAGTGAATTTATGCTCTCGCCTACATGCCAGCATTTAAACCCAAGTATTGAAATTTTCTAATCTTATATTACCGCCCAATCGGCACAATGCATTTCTCATGTATGACTAGTTTTGGGATGGCTGGTTCGAGCCTCTAGCCCGTGTATTTCATTTTAATTTTGGAATATGCAGAGCCAAATAATGGTCTGTGGCCTTTATTTAGTCACTGTTTGGTTTGACCATACCTTTAGAACATAGTATGCTTGCAATAATACTGTTTTATGTTCTTATTAATGCAATTTAGTTTATTTTCAGTGGCACAGTTAATGAATGTTCTCGCTATTATGCTGGTATTGAGCTCTTAGCATTGTAATTTTCCGAATCTTACATTGCCGCCCAAATAGCACAATGCACTAATCATGTCCAACTATCTTTTGGGATGGCCGGTTCGAATCCCATGACAGTGTATTTACTTGTAATTTTGAATATGGGTTATAAAGTGCCAATTTGATTTGTAATTGGGAATATTAATTACTTTTTGTATACTTGATCAAAATTAATAACTACTATGAACTGGAGTGTTATATTGCATGTAAAACCACAGAGAAGACGTACTAAGTCAAAGTACATTGTTTATTTTCATTATCACGTGTCTCTTTACTTTACTTTATTAACACTTTTGAAATGCACATTTCTTGCCCGTGAGGAAGGAGTGTTTTACTCCGAAACGCGTAGGTCCTTGTGTTCGTAATAAACTGCACTTTTGAATCGTGGCCACGGCTCCTGTGTGGTTTCTTCCCGGGACTGGAGGAGGGAACCTGCTGGTGAAAATCGTGCTAATATACGGGGGTGGCTACCCCTGCCGTGTGCCCGCCGAACAAGAGGCTTGGGGAATAGCCACAATTGTGTGTATATATATATATATATATGGGAGAAAGGGTTGCCACCTAGGTGGGAATGCACTTACAGGTAGGAATTAATGCCAGCGCAAGGGCGCGAGCTGCGAACAGAGTCCCTTTCCTGCCAGACGCGTTTCGGGCCAACGCCCTCTTCAGTGGCAGCACATGTGGCATGACGGCAGCTGTAGGCACCAGTAAATACCCTCAGTGATTATGCACAGGTGTGAAACCTGAAGCAATGCTTTCTGGGACTGGTGGTTCGATAAAACCCAAGTGGGTCGCCGCCGCCATTCGCATGCAAAAAAAGTTTTAAAGGGATTGCCAATGTCCCCGCAAGCACCCCGCAAGTAAAGGCACCTCCTGTACCACAAAAAGCTGCCCAAATGAGGCAGCCGTGGACCCGCAGTTTGTCCGCGGATGTGCAAACCCGCGACCGTGGCCGGCCGCTAACAAATGGGAGAAAGGGTTGCCACCTAGGTGGGAATGCACTTACAGGTAGGAATTAATGCCAGCGCAAGGGCGCGAGCTGCGAACAGAGTCCCTTTCCTGCCAGACGCGTTTCGGGCCAACGCCCTCTTCAGTGGCAGCACATGTGACATGACGGCAGCTGTAGGCACCAGTAAATACCCTCAGTGATTATGCACAGGTGTGAAACCTGAAGCAATGCTTTCTGGGACTGGTGGTTCGATAAAACCCAAGTGGGTCGCCGCCGCCATTCGCATGCAAAAAAAGTTTTAAAGGGATTGCCAATGTCCCCGCAAGCACCCCGCAAGTAAAGGCACCTCCTGTACCACAAAAAGCTGCCCAAATGAGGCAGCCGTGGACCCGCAGTTTGTCCGCGGATGTGCAAACCCGCGACCGTGGCCGGCCGCTAACAAATGGGAGAAAGGGTTGCCACCTAGGTGGGAATGCACTTACAGGTAGGAATTAATGCCAGCGCAAGGGCGCGAGCTGCGAACAGAGTCCCTTTCCTGCCAGACGCGTTTCGGGCCAACGCCCTCTTCAGTGGCAGCACATGTGACATGACGGCAGCTGTAGGCACCAGTAAATACCCTCAGTGATTATGCACAGGTGTGAAACCTGAAGCAATGCTTTCTGGGACTGGTGGTTCGATAAAACCCAAGTGGGTCGCCGCCGCCATTCGCATGCAAAAAAAGTTTTAAAGGGATTGCCAATGTCCCCGCAAGCACCCCGCAAGTAAAGGCACCTCCTGTACCACAAAAAGCTGCCCAAATGAGGGAGCCGTGGACCCGCAGTTTGTCCGCGGATGTGCAAACCCGCGACCGTGGCCGGCCGCTAACAAATGGGAGAAAGGGTTGCCACCTAGGTGGGAATGCACTTACAGGTAGGAATTAATGCCAGCGCAAGGGCGCGAGCTGCGAACAGAGTCCCTTTCCTGCCAGACGCGTTTCGGGCCAACGCCCTCTTCAGTGGCAGCACATGTGACATGACGGCAGCTGTAGGCACCAGTAAATACCCTCAGTGATTATGCACAGGTGTGAAACCTGAAGCAATGCTTTCTGGGACTGGTGGTTCGATAAAACCCAAGTGGGTCGCCGCCGCCATTCGCATGCAAAAAAAGTTTTAAAGGGATTGCCAATGTCCCCGCAAGCACCCCGCAAGTAAAGGCACCTCCTGTACCACAAAAAGCTGCCCAAATGAGGCAGCCGTGGACCCGCAGTTTGTCCGCGGATGTGCAAACCCGCGACCGTGGCCGGCCGCTAACAAATGGGAGAAAGGGTTGCCACCTAGGTGGGAATGCACTTACAGGTAGGAATTAATGCCAGCGCAAGGGCGCGAGCTGCGAACAGAGTCCCTTTCCTGCCAGACGCGTTTCGGGCCAACGCCCTCTTCAGTGGCAGCACATGTGACATGACGGCAGCTGTAGGCACCAGTAAATACCCTCAGTGATTATGCACAGGTGTGAAACCTGAAGCAATGCTTTCTGGGACTGGTGGTTCGATAAAACCCAAGTGGGTCGCCGCCGCCATTCGCATGCAAAAAAAGTTTTAAAGGGATTGCCAATGTCCCCGCAAGCACCCCGCAAGTAAAGGCACCTCCTGTACCACAAAAAGCTGCCCAAATGAGGCAGCCGTGGACCCGCAGTTTGTCCGCGGATGTGCAAACCCGCGACCGTGGCCGGCCGCTAACAAATGGGAGAAAGGGTTGCCACCTAGGTGGGAATGCACTTACAGGTAGGAATTAATGCCAGCGCAAGGGCGCGAGCTGCGAACAGAGTCCCTTTCCTGCCAGACGCGTTTCGGGCCAACGCCCTCTTCAGTGGCAGCACATGTGACATGACGGCAGCTGTAGGCACCAGTAAATACCCTCAGTGATTATGCACAGGTGTGAAACCTGAAGCAATGCTTTCTGGGACTGGTGGTTCGATAAAACCCAAGTGGGTCGCCGCCGCCATTCGAATGCAAAAAAAGTTTTAAAGGGATTGCCAATGTCCCCGCAAGCACCCCGCAAGTAAAGGCACCTCCTGTACCACAAAAAGCTGCCCAAATGAGGCAGCCGTGGACCCGCAGTTTGTCCGCGGATGTGCAAACCCGCGACCGTGGCCGGCCGCTAACAAATGGGAGAAAGGGTTGCCACCTAGGTGGGAATGCACTTACAGGTAGGAATTAATGCCAGCGCAAGGGCGCGAGCTGCGAACAGAGTCCCTTTCCTGCCAGACGCATTTCGGGCCAACGCCCTCTTCAGTGGCAGCACATGTGACATGACGGCAGCTGTAGGCACCAGTAAATACCCTCAGTGATTATGCACAGGTGTGAAACCTGAAGCAATGCTTTCTGGGACTGGTGGTTCGATAAAACCCAAGTGGGTCGCCGCCGCCATTCGCATGCAAAAAAAGTTTTAAAGGGATTGCCAATGTCCCCGCAAGCACCCCGCAAGTAAAGGCACCTCCTGTACCACAAAAAGCTGCCCAAATGAGGCAGCCGTGCTTCAGGTTTTACACCTGTGCATAATCACTGAGGGTATTTACTGGTGCCTGCAGCTGCCGTCATGTCACATGTGCTGCCACTGAAGAGGGCGTTGGCCCGAAACGCGTCTGGCAGGAAAGGGACTCTGTTTGCAGCTCGCGCCCTTGCGCTGGCATTAATTCCTACCTGTAAGTGCATTCCCACCTAGGTGGCAACCTTTTCTTCCATTTGGTAGCGGCCGGCCACGGTCGCGGGTTTGCACATCCGCGGACAAACTGCGGGTCCATGGCTGCCTCATTTGGGCAGCTTTTTGTGGTACAGGAGGTGCCTTTACTTGCGGGGTGCTTGCGGGGACATTGGCAATCCCTTTAAAACTTTTTTTGCATGTGAATGGCGGCGGCGACCCACTTGGGTTTTATCGAACCACCAGTCCCAGAAAGCATTGCTTCAGGTTTTATACCTGTGCATAATCACTGAGGGTATTTACTGGTGCCTGCAGCTGCCGTCATGTCACATGTGCTGCCACTGAAGAGGGCGTTGGCCCGAAACGCGTCTGGCAGGAAAGGGACTCTGTTTGCAGCTCGCGCCCTTGCGCTGGCATTAATTCCTACCTGTAAGTGCATTCCCACCTAGGTGGCAACCTTTTCTTCCATTTGTTAGCGGCCGGCCACGGTCGCGGGTTTGCACATCCGCGGACAAACTGCGGGTCCATGGCTGCCTCATTTGGGCAGCTTTTTGTGGTACAGGAGGTGCCTTTACTTGCGGGGTGCTTGCGGGGACATTGGCAATCCCTTTAAAACTTTTTTTGCATGTGAATGGCGGCGGCGACCCACTTGGGTTTTATCGAACCACCAGTCCCAGAAAGCATTGCTTCAGGTTTTACACCTGTGCATAATCACTGAGGGTATTTACTGGTGCCTGCAGCTGCCGTCATGTCACATGTGCTGCCACTGAAGAGGGCGTTGGCCCGAAACGCGTCTGGCAGGAAAGGGACTCTGTTTGCAGCTCGCGCCCTTGCGCTGGCATTAATTCCTACCTGTAAGTGCATTCCCACCTAGGTGGCAACCTTTTCTTCCATTTGTTAGCGGCCGGCCACAGTCGCGGGTTTGCACATCCGCGGACAAACTGCGGGTCCATGGCTGCCTCATTTGGGCAGCTTTTTGTGGTACAGGAGGTGCCTTTACTTGCGGGGTGCTTGCGGGGACATTGGCAATCCCTTTAAAACTTTTTTTGCATGTGAATGGCGGCGGCGACCCACTTGGGTTTTATCGAACCACCAGTCCCAGAAAGCATTGCTTCAGGTTTTACACCTGTGCATAATCACTGAGGGTATTTACTGGTGCCTGCAGCTGCCGTCATGTCACATGTGCTGCCACTGAAGAGGGCGTTGGCCCGAAACGCGTCTGGCAGGAAAGGGACTCTGTTTGCAGCTCGCGCCCTTGCGCTGGCATTAATTCCTACCTGTAAGTGCATTCCCACCTAGGTGGCAACCTTTTCTTCCATTTGTTAGCGGCCGGCCACGGTCGCGGGTTTGCACATCCGCGGACAAACTGCGGGTCCATGGCTGCCTCATTTGGGCAGCTTTTTGTGGTACAGGAGGTGCCTTTACTTGCGGGGTGCTTGCGGGGACATTGGCAATCCCTTTAAAACTTTTTTTGCATGTGAATGGCGGCGGCGACCCACTTGGGTTTTATCGAACCACCAGTCCCAGAAAGCATTGCTTCAGGTTTTACACCTGTGCATAATCACTGAGGGTATTTACTGGTGCCTGCAGCTGCCGTCATGTCACATGTGCTGCCACTGAAGAGGGCGTTGGCCCGAAACGCGTCTGGCAGGAAAGGGACTCTGTTTGCAGCTCGCGCCCTTGCGCTGGCATTAATTCCTACCTGTAAGTGCATTCCCACCTAGGTGGCAACCTTTTCTTCCATTTGTTAGCGGCCGGCCAAGGTCGCGGGTTTGCACATCCGCGGACAAACTGCGGGTCCATGGCTGCCTCATTTGGGCAGCTTTTTGTGGTACAGGAGGTGCCTTTACTTGCGGGGTGCTTGCGGGGACATTGGCAATCCCTTTAAAACTTTTTTTGCATGTGAATGGCGGCGGCGACCCACTTGGGTTTTATCGAACCACCAGTCCCAGAAAGCATTGCTTCAGGTTTTACACCTGTGCATAATCACTGAGGGTATTTACTGGTGCCTGCAGCTGCCGTCATGTCACATGTGCTGCCACTGAAGAGGGCGTTGGCCCGAAACGCGTCTGGCAGGAAAGGGACGCTGTTTGCAGCTCGCGCCCTTGCGCTGGCATTAATTCCTACCTGTAAGTGCATTCCCACCTAGGTGGCAACCTTTTCTTCCATTTGTTAGCGGCCGGCCACGGTCGCGGGTTTGCACATCCGCGGACAAACTGCGGGTCCATGGCTGCCTCATTTGGGCAGCTTTTTGTGGTACAGGAGGTGCCTTTACTTGCGGGGTGCTTGCGGGGACATTGGCAATCCCTTTAAAACTTTTTTTGCATGTGAATGGCGGCGGCGACCCACTTGGGTTTTATCGAACCACCAGTCCCAGAAAGCATTGCTTCAGGTTTTACACCTGTGCATAATCACTGAGGGTATTTACTGGTGCCTGCAGCTGCCGTCATGTCACATGTGCTGCCACTGAAGAGGGCGTTGGCCCGAAACGCGTCTGGCAGGAAAGGGACGCTGTTTGCAGCTCGCGCCCTTGCGCTGGCATTAATTCCTACCTGTAAGTGCATTCCCACCTACGTGGCAACCTTTTCTTCCATTTGTTAGCGGCCGGCCACGGTCGCGGGTTTGCACATCCGCGGACAAACTGCGGGTCCATGGCTGCCTCATTTGGGCAGCTTTTTGTGGTACAGGAGGTGCCTTTACTTGCGGGGTGCTTGCGGGGACATTGGCAATCCCTTTAAAACTTTTTTTGCATGTGAATGGCGGCGGCGACCCACTTGGGTTTTATCGAACCACCAGTCCCAGAAAGCATTGCTTCAGGTTTTACACCTGTGCATAATCACTGAGGGTATTTACTGGTGCCTGCAGCTGCCGTCATGTCACATGTGCTGCCACTGAAGAGGGCGTTGGCCCGAAACGCGTCTGGCAGGAAAGGGACTCTGTTTGCAGCTCGCGCCCTTGCGCTGGCATTAATTCCTACCTGTAAGTGCATTCCCACCTAGGTGGCAACCTTTTCTTCCATTTGTTAGCGGCCGGCCACGGTCGCGGGTTTGCACATCCGCGGACAAACTGCGGGTCCATGGCTGCCTCATTTGGGCAGCTTTTTGTGGTACAGGAGGTGCCTTTACTTGCGGGGTGCTTGCGGGGACATTGGCAATCCCTTTAAAACTTTTTTTGCATGTGAATGGCGGCGGCGACCCACTTGGGTTTTATCGAACCACCAGTCCCAGAAAGCATTGCTTCAGGTTTTACACCTGTGCATAATCACTGAGGGTATTTACTGGTGCCTGCAGCTGCCGTCATGTCACATGTGCTGCCACTGAAGAGGGCGTTCGCCCGAAACGCGTCTGGCAGGAAAGGGACTCTGTTTGCAGCTCGCGCCCTTGCGCTGGCATTAATTCCTACCTGTAAGTGCATTCCCACCTAGGTGGCAAGCTTTTCTTCCATTTGTTAGCGGCCGGCCACGGTCGCGGGTTTGCACATCCGCGGACAAACTGCGGGTCCATGGCTGCCTCATTTGGGCAGCTTTTTGTGGTACAGGAGGTGCCTTTACTTGCGGGGTGCTTGCGGGGACATTGGCAATCCCTTTAAAACTTTTTTTGCATGTGAATGGCGGCGGCGACCCACTTGGGTTTTATCGAACCACCAGTCCCAGAAAGCATTGCTTCAGGTTTTACACCTGTGCATAAACACTGAGGGTATTTACTGGTGCCTGCAGCTGCCGTCATGTCACATGTGCTGCCACTGAAGAGGGCGTTGGCCCGAAACGCGTCTGGCAGGAAAGGGACTCTGTTTGCAGCTCGCGCCCTTGCGCTGGCATTAATTCCTACCTGTAAGTGCATTCCCACCTAGGTGGCAACCTTTTCTTCCATTTGTTAGCGGCCGGCCACGGTCGCGGGTTTGCACATCCGCGGACAAACTGCGGGTCCATGGCTGCCTCATTTGGGCAGCTTTTTGTGGTACAGGAGGTGCCTTTACTTGCGGGGTGCTTGCGGGGACATTGGCAATCCCTTTAAAACTTTTTTTTGCATGTGAATGGCGGCGGCGACCCACTTGGGTTTTATCGAACCACCAGTCCCAGAAAGCATTGCTTCAGGTTTTACACCTGTGCATAATCACTGAGGGTTTTTACTGGTGCCTGCAGCTGCCGTCATGTCACATGTGCTGCCACTGAAGAGGGCGTTGGCCCGAAACGCGTCTGGCAGGAAAGGGACTCTGTTTGCAGCTCGCGCCCTTGCGCTGGCATTAATTCCTACCTGTAAGTGCATTCCCACCTAGGTGGCAACCTTTTCTTCCATTTGTTAGCGGCCGGCCACGGTCGCGGGTTTGCACATCCGCGGACAAACTGTGGGTCCATGGCTGCCTCATTTGGGCAGCTTTTTGTGGTACAGGAGGTGCCTTTACTTGCGGGGTGCTTGCGGGGACATTGGCAATCCCTTTAAAACTTTTTTTGCATGTGAATGGCGGTGGCGACCCACTTGGGTTTTATTGAACCACCAGTCCCAGAAAGCATTGCTTCAGGTTTTACACCTGTGCATAATCACTGAGGGTATTTACTGGTGCCTGCAGCTGCCGTCATGTCACATGTGCTGCCACTGAAGAGGGCGTTGGTCCGAAACGCGTCTGGCAGGAAAGGGACTCTGTTTGCAGCTCGCGCCCTTGCGCTGGCATTAATTCCTACCTGTAAGTGCATTCCCACCTAGGTGGCAACCTTTTCTTCCATTTGTTAGCGGCCGGCCATGGTCGCGGGTTTGCACATCCGCGGACAAACTGCGGGTCCATGGCTGCCTCATTTGGGCAGCTTTTTGTGGTACAGGAGGTGCCTTTACTTGCGGGGTGCTTGCGGGGACATTGGCAATCCCTTTAAAACTTTTTTTGCATGTGAATGGCGGCGGCGACCCACTTGGGTTTTATCGAACCACCAGTCCCAGAAAGCATTGCTTCAGGTTTTACACCTGTGCATAATCACTGAGGGTATTTACTGGTGCCTGCAGCTGCCGTCATGTCACATGTGCTGCCACTGAAGAGGGCGTTGGCCCGAAACGCGTCTGGCAGGAAAGGGACTCTGTTTGCAGCTCGCGCCCTTGCGCTGGCATTAATTCCTACCTGTAAGTGCATTCCCACCTAGGTGGCAACCTTTTCTTCCATTTGTTAGCGGCCGGCCACGGTCGCGGGTTTGCACATCCGCGGACAAACTGCGGGTCCATGGCTGCCTCATTTGGGCAGCTTTTTGTGGTACAGGAGGTGCCTTTACTTGCGGGGTGCTTGCGGGGACATTGGCAATCCCTTTAAAACTTTTTTTGCATGTGAATGGCGGCGGCGACCCACTTGGGTTTTATTGAACCACCAGTCCCAGAAAGCATTGCTTCAGGTTTTACACCTGTGCATAATCACTGAGGGTATTTACTGGTGCCTGCAGCTGCCGTCATGTCACATGTGCTGCCACTGAAGAGGGCGTTGGTCCGAAACGCGTCTGGCAGGAAAGGGACTCTGTTTGCAGCTCGCGCCCTTGCGCTGGCATTAATTCCTACCTGTAAGTGCATTCCCACCTAGGTGGCAACCTTTTCTTCCATTTGTTAGCGGCCGGCCATGGTCGCGGGTTTGCACATCCGCGGACAAACTGCGGGTCCATGGCTGCCTCATTTGGGCAGCTTTTTGTGGTACAGGAGGTGCCTTTACTTGCGGGGTGCTTGCGGGGACATTGGCAATCCCTTTAAAACTTTTTTTGCATGTGAATGGCGGCGGCGACCCACTTGGGTTTTATCGAACCACCAGTCCCAGAAAGCATTGCTTCAGGTTTTACACCTGTGCATAATCACTGAGGGTATTTACTGGTGCCTGCAGCTGCCGTCATGTCACATGTGCTGCCACTGAAGAGGGCGTTGGCCCGAAACGCGTCTGGCAGGAAAGGGACTCTGTTTGCAGCTCGCGCCCTTGCGCTGGCATTAATTCCTACCTGTAAGTGCATTCCCACCTAGGTGGCAACCTTTTCTTCCATTTGTTAGCGGCCGGCCACGGTCGCGGGTTTGCACATCCGCGGACAAACTGCGGGTCCATGGCTGCCTCATTTGGGCAGCTTTTTGTGGTACAGGAGGTGCCTTTACTTGCGGGGTGCTTGCGGGGACATTGGCAATCCCTTTAAAACTTTTTTTGCATGTGAATGGCGGCGGCGACCCACTTGGGTTTTATCGAACCACCAGTCCCAGAAAGCATTGCTTCAGGTTTTACACCTGTGCATAATCACTGAGGGTATTTACTGGTGCCTGCAGCTGCCGTCATGTCACATGTGCTGCCACTGAAGAGGGCGTTGGCCCGAAACGCGTCTGGCAGGAAAGGGACTCTGTTTGCAGCTCGCGCCCTTGCGCTGGCATTAATTCCTACCTGTAAGTGCATTCCCACCTAGGTGGAAACCTTTTCTTCCATTTGTTAGCGGCCGGCCACGGTCGCGGGTTTGCACATCCGCGGACAAACTGCGGGTCCATGGCTGCCTCATTTGGGCAGCTTTTGGTGGTACAGGAGGTGCCTTTACTTGCGGGGTGCTTGCCGGGACATTGGCAATCCCTTTAAAACTTTTTTTGCATGTGAATGGCGGCGGCGACCCACTTGGGTTTTATCGAACCACCAGTCCCAGAAAGCATTGCTTCAGGTTTTACACCTGTGCATAATCACTGAGGGTATTTACTGGTGCCTGCAGCTGCCGTCATGTCACATGTGCTGCCACTGAAGAGGGCGTTGGCCCGAAACGCGTCTGGCAGGAAAGGGACTCTGTTTGCAGCTCGCGCCCTTGCGCTGGCATTAATTCCTACCTGTAAGTGCATTCCCACCTAGGTGGCAACCTTTTCTTCCATTTGTTAGCGGCCGGCCACGGTCGCGGGTTTGCACATCCGCGGACAAACTGCGGGTCCATGGCTGCCTCATTTGGGCAGCTTTTTGTGGTACAGGAGGTGCCTTTACTTGCGGGGTGCTTGCGGGGACATTGGCAATCCCTTTAAAACTTTTTTTGCATGTGAATGGCGGCGGCGACCCACTTGGGTTTTATCGAACCAGCAGTCCCAGAAAGCATTGCTTCAGGTTTTACACCTGTGCATAATCACTGAGGGTATTTACTGGTGCCTGCAGCTGCCGTCATGTCACATGTGCTGCCACTGAAGAGGGCGTTGGCCCGAAACGCGTCTGGCAGGAAAGGGACTCTGTTTGCAGCTCGCGCCCTTGCGCTGGCATTAATTCCTACCTGTAAGTGCATTCCCACCTAGGTGGCAACCTTTTCTTCCATTTGTTAGCGGCCGGCCACGGTCGCGGGTTTGCACATCCGCGGATAAACTGCGGGTCCATGGCTGCCTCATTTGGGCAGCTTTTTGTGGTACAGGAGGTGCCTTTACTTGCGGGGTGCTTGCGGGGACATTGGCAATCCCTTTAAAACTTTTTTTGCATGTGAATGGCGGCGGCGACCCACTTGGGTTTTATCGAACCACCAGTCCCAGAAAGCATTGCTTCAGGTTTTACACCTGTGCATAATCACTGAGGGTATTTACTGGTGCCTGCAGCTGTCGTCATGTCACATGTGCTGCCACTGAAGAGGGCGTTGGCCCGAAACGCGTCTGGCAGGAAAGGGACTCTGTTTGCAGCTCGCGCCCTTGCGCTGGCATTAATTCCTACCTGTAAGTGCATTCCCACCTAGGTGGCAACCTTTTCTTCCATTTGTTAGCGGCCGGCCACGGTCGCGGGTTTGCACATCCGCGGACAAACTGCGGGTCCATGGCTGCCTCATTTGGGCAGCTTTCTGTGGTACAGGAGGTGCCTTTACTTGCGGGGTGCTTGCGGGGACATTGGCAATCCCTTTAAAACTTTTTTTGCATGTGAATGGCGGCGGCGACCCACTTGGGTTTTATCGAACCACCAGTCCCAGAAAGCATTGCTTCAGGTTTTACACCTGTGCATAATCACTGAGGGTATTTACTGGTGCCTGCAGCTGCCGTCATGTCACATGTGCTGCCACTGAAGAGGGCGTTGGCCCGAAACGCGTCTGGCAGGAAAGGGACTCTGTTTGCAGCTCGCGCCCTTGCGCTGGCATTAATTCCTACCTGTAAGTGCATTCCCACCTAGGTGGCAACCTTTTCTTCCATATATATATATATATATATATATATATATATATATTATTGAATTGTAAATGCATTTATATTGCACTTACTACCCCATACGAGGCGTCAAATTGCTTTTTCGGTGAATAGCACGCTACTCCGGAACCCATAAAGGATTAGTTGTGAATTAGTATTGTGAAATATGAAAGTAAGTTGAGTGGTGGATATGTTAGTTATTTGTTTCAAGAAGGATAGTGGAGGGATAGAGGAGGGAAAAAGGAATGCATTTATATAGTGCTTGCTACCCCTGATGAGGTGCTGAAGCGCTTTTCCGGCAAGAAGCACACTACTCCGGAACCCATAAAGGGTAAGTGGTGAAATAAATAGTGAAATATTAAATTAAATGAGTAGTGGACATGTTAGTCAGTTATTTGGATTCAAAGGGTAGTGACAGGATAGAAGATGGAATGATTTATATATATATTTTTTTGTTTGTGCTGGAGCTACGAGCAGTAGGAGGTGGCTTGGGATAAATAAAAGGGAGGTTGAGGGGGAAGAGCCCAAGGGAAGGGTTTAGAAAATGCTTGTTTTGGGGGACAGGATAGTAAAAGAGGTATGTGATAATGTAAGGAGGGGTAGAGTAGGGAAGAGTCTAGAAAGTGTTATTTGGGGGATTGTGGTATGGAGTATATATATATATATATATATATATATTATATATATATATATATATATATATATATATATATATATATATATATGTATGTATGTATGTATATATATATATATATATTCAATGAAAAAACCATTGGTTTTAGGCCATATATAGTTAGGGATTTGCATTTACAAAACCTTATTTTACTCGCATAAAACCATTGAAATTCCATATATAGTTAGATGCGCTAACTATATATCGCGCACCCGCAATCCACTGCTGATGATGTCACATATTACATCATTCATGACATGGTTAGTGACATCACTGATGACATCACTGATGACATCTCAAATGACATCACTGATGACATCACTGATTACAACATCCAGTGACTGTATGTTTCTGTAAAGTTAAAATATGTTTTACATATTAAAGAATGAGTGGATATATAAGTGTCTGGATGAAGGATTTACTAGGTGCATGACTGACTGATTGAGTGAGTGATTAAATGTGTCTCACTGAGTGCATGGGTTAGTGACTAAACTGTTTTAATTTGTGCATCATTATATCTGTTGTTCTACAAACTGCTGCATATGTTGATCAGTAGCTATATGAGTAACTGTATGGGTTATTGATTGGTTGTCCAAGTATTTGTATGGGAAACTGAGTGTGTGTGTATGGATGGCTGGGAGGTGTGTGACTCTGTACATAGATGTGTGAGTAGTTGATTCACTATATGTATGGATTCAAAAGTGCATGTGGAAACAGCTGTATGGGCGGTTGACTGTGCATGAGTGTATTAGTGAGTGAATGGATATCTCAGTGCTACATGTCAAAGTAAGTACATATGTAAAACACAGTACATGTGAGAGTTGACATCTATAAATAACTGTGTATAAGAGACAGTGAATGTGTGAGTGGCTGTATGGATCATTGTGAACATGTATCAGAGATTGTATAAGAGAGTAAAGTAAATATGTGTTAGTATATGTTTGAATAAGTAAGGTGTGTATAACTGTATAGTTGAGAAAATGGAGGTGTGATTGATTTTTGGCATAACTGACTAGGTGTGTGAGTAACTCCATGGATGAGTGACAGTCTGTGACTGTCTGTTTACACTGATTGTATCTAAGGTTATATTAGAGTCTGAAGAGGTTCATGGTATTATCACATGAATGATATCATCAGTGATGTGATCAGTCATGTCAAATGAGATGTTATCAGTGATGTCATCAGTGATGTCATTTGAGATGTCATCAGTGATGTCATCAGTGATGTCACTAACCATGTCATGAATGATGTAATATGTGACATCATCAGCAGTGGATTGCGGGTGCGCGATATATAGTTAGCGCATCTAACTATATATGGAATTTCAATGGTTTTATGCGAGTAAAATAAGGTTTTGTAAATGCAAATCCCTAACTATATATGGCCTAAAACCAATGGTTTTTTCATTGAATTTTCAAGGTTTTGTAAATGCAAATTCCTAACTATATATCGACTATAACCTATGGTTTTTTCTGTGAATTTCAATGGTTTTTTAATAGCAAATATCAAAAGCTGTCAAATGTCAAGTACGTGATAGGTAAAAACGTTTTCGTGTTTATGCACGCTGATGTGCTTTGAACGCTGCCCCCCCCACTCCCCTCTTTTCTCTTAGTAGTACTCTCTCTTTGCAGATAGTGAACGGTAGTTAACGCAGGCCTTTACCCCTGTTGTAATCCGTCGTACCTGCTTGTCTTTCCATTTGATTGATTATTATCCAAGCATTTACTGTTTTAGAATTGGTTCTCTTTGGATCATTCTCTATGTACAAACAAGCACAAAGTCGCAATACTCTGTTTAGTCTTTGCAGATAGTGAAAAATCGTGTAAAAAAATAAAAGTAATCGAGCAAAATCAGTAGACCACTAATTCGATCTCTTTTTGACCTCGGTAAAATACAAACATTAGGAACAACCCTTCATGAGAAATACGAAAATAGTGAAATGAACTGAGCTCCACACCATGAGGGCTGCAAGACAGCTCGACTCCGCCACCCACCCCGCCCAAAATAACGACAAACCCTATGCAAATATTATAAATATACACAACACACCAGCAAAGAAACAGGGTAAAACATTTTATTAAATAACTATTTACATAACTATTTTATACTTTTTATTGCCCGATCCGGCTAGCTCAATCGATCATGCACTGATAGCAAGCGTTGAGAGTTTGTAGAACGATGGCTTCAGATTTTCCACATACGGTGTAGTGGCGCGAACTGGCAGGGGGCGTTTGGATTCTACCCCTTCCCCAAATAAGATTTTCATACGTGAATGTTCGTTCATGCTTTTTGTCCCTGAGTTGCTTCCATGTCACTGCCTTACACAAATGGCATAAGTCCTGGTTGTTGAGTGCCATACTTCAGAGTTCTAAGCAGCTCTTGTAACACTGTTTAAACCTTATTTGCACCTGCTGCAGCTTCACTATTCAAAGTAAGTGGGGTCCATTTGTGGACCTGACTGCATTGGAAAACAATGTGATATGGTGCCTCCCTAAACCGCTTGACGGAGGCCCCCGAGGGGCGGTGAGATGGCGCGGACTGAGAGGGGGCGCTTGGCTCCTGCCCCCTCCCCAAGTCGTGTTGCTCTGGTGTGGCCTGAGATCGCCCCCGGCATAGGCGGCCGGCTCCCGGGGTCCAGCGGAATTTTCTCCCTTTTGATGACTCTTCCATTCTGGACCTTGTCCCACAATCCGTTTTACCTGAAGACACGTTGTCGTGGGGCGCCCCTTTACCGTTTTAGTTGCCATTCCGCCCGCTTTTGGTACTCTGTGCCTCTTCCGCCATTCAGCTGTTTACCGCCCGCTCTTGCAACAACAACGTCTCGCTCACCATGTAGTTGAGTTGCTCCCGCTCTTAAGATTTAACCGAACTTTTTGGACTGCTGAAAGCAGTTGTATTCCGACCGCTGGTTGGTGGAGACATTTTGACTATATTCTGGACCTGCATTGTCGCATAATGCGTCATATGACGCGACGCGTTAGCGCACCCGGAAGTGCTCCGGTGCGCAAGGCGCAGCTTCCCGAAAAACGATCCAGAGCGCGCCGCGCAGCGCGTAACGTAAGCATAACAGGTCATGTGACTTGTTAATAAAAATTTTCATTGGTTCATTTTACTTTTGTTTTCCTAATGATGTAAGACTAGGTCATGTGACCTAAAAATAACACTTTTCATTGGATTAAAACATTTTTTTTCCCAAACGATGAAAGCCCCACCTTGTTTCTGGATGTTTCAGACTGAAGCTGGCGTCACCATGAGAGCACCACCATCTCGTAGCTCCGTCGTGGCCATTCCGCAAGCAATCATGGCAGCCGCTCCCCACCGGAAGCCTGCGGGAGTCGACGGCCCCCAAGACTTTTGTACAATCTTCAAGGCTGAGGGGACACTTTCGAGAATGGAACCCAAGCCCTGGCAGACAAGCGTCCGAGTTCCAAGGTGTCCCAGAGTCATCTTACTGGACCAGGCCCAAATCCGAAGAGCCGGCCGCCATTTTAAGAGTCCTGTGGAAGCCGCCTATCGCTGCACCGCAAGAGTGGGAGCAACTCAACTACATGGTGAGCGAGACGCTGTAGCCGTAAGAGCGGGCGCTAAACAGCTGAATGGCGGAAAAGGCACAGTGTAGCAAAAGCGGGCGGAATGGCGACTGAAACGATAAAGGGGCGCCCCACTACAGCAGACAAGCCTCCGCCATGTGCTTCAAAACTGCATATGTATCTCGTGATATCAAGGTTCGGCAACCAGTACACAACAAGCAGTTACGAGTCCCATTTACACCGGCACCATTTTGGGCGCGGCCGGGCAGGTCCAGGATCTAGTCAAACATAACATATGAGGCTGACGTCTCTGAAGCAGTTGACGAACAGCAGGACATAGCAAATAAACATGAAGTCTCTAAAGCTGTTAACTCACTGCAGGACAAAACAAGTAAACCTGAAACCTCTGGAATAATTGTCGCTCAAAAGAACAACACACAAAACTCTGTAGAGCCTGAAGAAAAAAAAACAGAAGGGCACTGTAGTTTCAGACACACTTAACACTAATGACTAAACAAAGATATCGTCTGTTTATGAAGCAGTTATCATCTTCACAGAATTGACAAAGAAGTGTGCAGACACCAATGCTATTAAGAAACACAAGGAAATCCTAACGCATCAGCATTCTCGGAAGAGGTTGACACAGATAACATCTTAAGGAACAAAGAAAGACCTGTTCACTCTTGACACCCCAGGTGCTGTGTATGTTGCACTATAGTGCTGCATCGAGAAAACGGACAACCCTATTGATGTGGATTTTTCATTATTGATTATTGTAAAGAAATGGCGACTCCCCCCTTTAGCAGATTAGCTAAATGTTTGCGTAATTTAGGCATAAAAGTTATATTATTGTTGTTGTTGTTGTTATCGTTATAGTTCTGGTTAATTTAAAAAAATAGTTAAATATATTTACAGTGCAGACACCAATGCTATTAAGAAACACAAGGAAATCCTAACGCATCAGCATTCTCGGAAGAGGTTGACACAGATAACATCTTAAGGAACAAAGAAAGACCTGTTCACTCTTGACACCCCAGGTGCTGTGTATGTTGCACTATAGTGCTGCATCGAGAAAACGGACAACCCTATTGATGTGGATTTTTCATTATTGATTATTGTAAAGAAATGGCGACTCCCCCCTTTAGCGGATTAGCTAAATGTTTGCGTAATTTAGGCATAAAAGTTATATTATTGTTGTTGTTGTTGTTATTGTTATAGTTCTGGTTAATTTAAAAAAATAGTTAAATATATTTACAGTTTTTGTTGCGTTCGTTATATTTAAAAGTTAATAAAGTTTTAAAATCTAACTTTGTTGGAGTGCTATATATGTTTAAAAAATCGGGTGAATGGGGCCTTGAATCGGGTTATTGTCATGTGTGGGCTTTGCAAGTGTACTGCTACAAGATCGGACATTTCAAACTCAAATGCACGTTCTTTTTCTTACCTTTCCGAAGCATGGAGCGCAATAGCAGGCAGAGAAAGGGTGATGCACGTGTTGAACACTGCCTGGCCTGGCAAGTTGCTGACAGTGCCCCCCCGCCCGCTCCTGAAAGAGGGCACACACACACCGCCGCCCCGAGTACTTCACAAATCTTTAAAAGACCATGCGCTTGTTCATGAGGCTTAAATGGTTTATCGCCCCTTCTAGAACCCCTGCATCAACCCTCTGACGTTTCCTGGAAGAATTAGCACGTAACACAATACCAAGCCCTGTCAGCTGAAACCCCCGAGAAATCATGGGGCATATTATCAAGGGGGTTTATTTCCGCTTTTTTGGCTTTAAAAGCCAAAAAAAAAGAGATAAAATTATCTCCCTATTACCAAGCTGTCGCTAACACCAGTTAGTGACAGCTAAAAGGAGATAGCGACCATCTTGGGCCCCGCTTTGCATATCAGTGATATTTATCACTAATGACATGCAAAGTGGGCGTGCCAAGATTTTAGCGACTGGAAACAGTCCCTAACCATCGCTATCTCCTATTACCAACTTTTGGAGATATTCGCGCTAAGCGCGAATATCTCCAAAACCTAACACCTGCCCTGAGCAGTTTTTAGCCATGTTATCCAATGGGAAGTGGATAACATGGCTAAGAGCATTTGCTGGATAATGCATGAATATCGCTGACTTTTCAACAATATTCATGCATTGCGGCCGTTTTTTATCGCATTTGCGATAAACCTTGCTAATAGCAAGGTTTATGTGCGATAAAATTCGCCGATGTGCGGCGATAATTTTTGTCTCTAAACAAGTTAGAGACAAAAATTATCGCTAGTTGTTGGTAATATGCCCCCGGGTTTTTGCTTGCAGAAATCGGGAGGCGAAAGACTAGCACTGAAATCAGTAGTCTCACGCCTGAATCGGGAGGGTTGGCATGTCTGGATACAGCTGGGGCCATAAACTACATCCGCAGGGCTAGGTGATAGCCTAGGTCCGGCCTGGACAATCGGACACAGAGGAAGAGGAGTGTCAGAGGGTGCGTTAGTGAATAGGGTGAAAGGGAGGTGTCGGGCGGCCACAGGGTGTGATTCTCAGAGAAGAGCAGCGCAGATGGGGGGAAGTATATGGCCCATGCATGAGAGAGAGAGCGGGGGTGACCAGTGCGTGGGGGAGATGCTTGCGAGGGTGGGGAGCCATGCTGAGGATCGGCGGCGTGCAGAGAGTGGGCCTGGTCAAGGCATCTAAAATGGCTGCCGTGCACGACAAAATTGTGGCATTGGACAAAAACGCAAGATGGCACAGACAATGTTTATCAATAAGGATTCATTTATAACAAAATATTCACTCGCAGTGACAAAATGGTGGTCAACACTTCCTGATTTCCATCGAATCGAACGTTAACAGACGTCACGCAGCAAAAAAAAAAAAAAAAGCTCACGCACAGAGCAGTTTTTAGCCATGTTATCCAATGGAAGGTGGATAACATGGCTAAGAGCATTTGCTGGATAATGCATGAATATCGCTGACTTTTCAGCGATATTCATGCATTGTGGCCGATGTGCGGCGATAATTTTTGTCTCTAAACAATTAAAACGAAGCACAAAATGGCGAATTCCCGTTTCGCTACCAGTTTGCGGCCCAGTTCGCGGCCCGTGAAGCGCTTCTACCGTGAAAAATCATTTTATTTTTATTTTCCCCACGGGACCCTTTAATAACCCCAACAACATTCCTAGGGGGTCAAGAGGGGTATACCTTGCCCCCTTTCAATAAATTCCCCCTTCGTTTTTCACCTCTTCTTCTCTCTCGATCCTACCGAGAGATAAGATGGCGGCCGCTCCGGACTGTTTAGAATGTTGACAGACACCGGAGAGCCAATCAACTTTCTGCGCGCAAAGTTCCGTTTCGCGAAAAGTAAGCGAACCGGACCGCAGCCCGGAGCGCTGTTACAGATATATATCTTCTTTTGAACGTTAATTTCTCAAAAACTACTGGAGCACATATCTTGAGACCTAGCAAAGGCACATCGGGCTAACAGTCCCTACAATTTTGCCAAGTTTCGTGCAAATCCATTCAGCCGTTCGAGCTAAAAGTGAGTCCAACCGCCCTATGGAAATTAACATGGGAAAAACGCGTTTTGGGACCCCCCTTTTTTCTCGGCCCCCCCTCGACAAAACCCCCCCAAATTTTCAAGGGCTGCTCAGAAACAAAATGTGCCATTTTCCTGAAAATTTCAGCCGATTCCGTCCACAAACGCCAAAGTTATTAGACATAGAATTTTCAAAAATCCCATAGGGAATAAATCCTAACTATATATACCTACTGGCGAGACGCCAGTAGGTAATATATTGATATATATTGATATATATCAAAGCAGGATTATAATGCCATATAAATTATGCAAAAAAATAAGCAAAGAACTCTGAATCTGTTCACCTCAAATGTGTATTTTATAGCAAAGTTTTTAAGCAGAGAGTTAGCTCAGTGCCATCCACGCTGTGCTAGAAATTAACAAAGTCTTTCGCCATTTCTACAGCAAATTAACTTTTTTATTTATTATGCAATTTGTAACGCGCAAACTAAACCCGAAGGTGTCAAGGCGCCTATCCAAAAAATCAAAAATGCAGAGCACAACTACAGGTATGCGCGTACAAAGAGGTGGGTCTTCAGGGCAGATCTAAAAGATTGTAGAGTGGGGAGAGACCTTAATTCAAGAGGGAGAGCGTTCCACCACTTAGGGGCCAGACTGGAAAAAGCTTTACCCCCCCATCTGGTTTTCCGAATACGCGGAACAGAGAGAAGAAGTCTGTTTGAGGAGCGAAGGTTCCTGGCAGGATTGTAGTGGGACAAAATAGATCCAATGCCGGTCGGGCTATTTTTAGCTAAAGCCTTGTAGACCAGACACATGGTCTTAAAAAGTATCCGGTCCTCAACAGGAAGCCAGTGGAGATGCTTCCGGGCAGAGGTGGCAGAGGCAAGTCGGGGTAGATCCAGAACAAATCTGGCTGCTGCGTTCTGGACCACCTGCAAGCGCTGTAGCTGACTTTTATTCAGTCCCACATACAGCGCATTGCAATAGTCCAGACGGGAGCCCAGGAGAGCAACGGCAAGTTGCTTTCTTGCCTTCAGAGAGAGGTAGTGCCTGATTTTCCTTAGTATGTGGATGATACCCCAACAGGTCGATACAGTCCTGTTGACCTGTTGGCACATACTAAGGATGGGATCAATCATAACCCCAAGGTTTTTAGCTGAGGAAGTAGGATCAGGACAGGCACCCAGTGAATCCGGCCACCACTCAGCTGACCAGATCTCTTCCTTTCCTCCAAACACCATCACCTCAGTCTTCTCCCCGTTCAGTTTCAATGAATTGTGAATCATCCATTGGCCAACTGCCTATATTTAAGCATAGGCCATCTACACGAGCTGTAAAATGAAGAAAGCATTTTGACACTCAAGGAACAGTATTAAGACTTTAGATTTGTATAACACCATCCAAGCCAACCTGGAGTGAATAAAAGCAGCCCTGGGCCCTGACACTAAAGGGAGCTTGTAAATGAGAGCCTGGGCATTGAAAAACCAGTAGCAAGGCAGGGTATAATCCAGAAATGCAATCTAGATGTATGAGGGTGGCAACAACCCTATTCATGCCACCATCGACTTTCCTGCCTGCAACCCAAAGAGATGCAATCGACATTTTTAATGACATAATTGTCGAGGGAGTCAAACAATGCATGAGTAAGCCAATGGAGAGACTCCCAGAAGGAAAGACATTGCAATGAAATACCTCAATCTAGTAACCAAGGTGCAAACCAGCAAACATATTGTTGTGAAGAATTCCGAGAAAGGTGGGAATAGTTAAATGATACTAATTGTTATGCAAGATGAAACCAAAATGTGTTATCAGAAGTAAAATAGCAGTTTATAGATAATTTGACAGGATGGTCCGATTAACCTGGAATAATATGTTTTTACACAATGACAATCCAACAATACCTGTGCTATATTTGATTCCAAAAGTTCACAAGAATCTGAAGGAGCACCCATGCTGTCCAATCTTATCTGCTCAGGGAAGCCTCCTGGAAAATTCATCAAAATACATTGATTACTTTATACAGCAGTATATAACTAACTTAACCTCATATGTAAAAGACAGTGGCTAAATTAATATGTGGCATCCCAAAAAATGATTATATTTTGAGTGCTCTCTATCTAACCTTATATATGAACATCTGTCTTAGTGATGACCTCAGGGCAATGGGTCACATTCTACAAAGTTGCCTGGTCACCTTATATAAACATACGCAGATGTAATTGTCAATGGCCAAGAGATGCCTGGAGAGTAACTTTTTCCTTTTTGGAAGTGAGTTATACCATCAGGTACGCAGGACTGTAACGGCACCTGTTTCAACCCCAGTTATGCATGCCTGCAAGTGGGCTGGTGAGAGGAACAGGTGCTCCACAGGGACCACATTGAAATATGGGACAACCACATAATTATCTGGACAAGGTTTATATATGAACTGTTTGTAATATGTATAGGGTCAGTAGAGTCCGCAGAACAGTTTGCGAAAGAGATAAACAAAAATAGGCTGAATCTACATTCCACACATAATGCCAGCAGAACCAATGGTACATTTCTAGATTTAGAAATATACATTAGGAACATAAAGTTAGAAACACAACTGCACAAGAAAGAAACTGTGAGGAACATGACTCTACATGCATCCAGCTTGAAAAGAAACTGCAGTAACAATCCTGATTCACTTAAATGAAATTAAGATTTTTGCAGAGAGGGTACAGCGAACCAGTAACGAATCAGACGCAAAGGGTAGCCTATAAGTAAGGGACATTATCCTGTTTTAAAGGCAGAGTAAACACCCCAAGGGAGCTGTAAGATCCATAACCCCCTACAGCATTCAGGACAGAACACTCACAACGTTACTGAAAAACACTCTAGCACATTGTTAAGACAGATCCTGTGATCACAGAGCTTATACTAAAGGCCCCGCAGATCCCTTAAAAATGGGCACACTTGATGAGGGATGCCCTCATAACATGTAGCCCTGAAATGGTCAATGAGGTGAGCGGGCTGCAGGCCAAGTCGAGTTTTAAGAAATGTTCAAGATGTAAGGTATGCACAATAGGCCCAGAACACAACTCAATTCACATCACCCTTCAGGGAATAACCAATCAAGATCAAAGGTGCGTATATCTGCAAAACCAAATTTGCCGTCTTTGTGTTAACATGCACTTAGGAAGCACCACATGGCAGTGTACAAAAAAGTGCTGAAGCACATTTGTGCCACTAACAACATTGACCACGTTTAACCAGTTGCAAGGCATTGTGCTGCACATCACAACCATGAGCCTAAACAAATTAGGAATTTAGTAATTGATGCCGTGCCCTTGAACAGAAATGGTAGAGATCGTGTCAAGCAGCTAACAGAACTTGAAATGTGTTGCATACTAAGCCTAAACTGTAAGGCCCTCGGTGGGCTCAATGGCATTGAAAAATTACATGCTTCCATCTAATCTGTAAAATTGTACATTCTAAATATGCCAAGAAGGGTTTGACTTTTCTCCCATATTGCTATTTAATTTTGTATTTTAATTTTGTTTCACTTCATATTTAATGTATTTTTGCCCGAATATCCTGTGATCACTAGTAATATAGAATGGCATCATGAAAATGTTAATGCTCCATATGGGCTAATATAAGTGAATGATGTTATACTACAGATGTAAAGTGATATGCATGTTGTTTTTTTTTCTTTGCACACTTGGGCCTGTGATTGTTAGGTGTAATGATTTTCAAATATAGTAATATATGACATTTGGCAGACTGGCAGTGCACAATCCAAACAGTACAAAAATAGGCTGTTGCTCCTCCCTACTTGAGATATATATATATATATATATATATATATATATATATATATATATATATACATATATATATATATATATATATATATATATATATATATATATATATATATATATATATATATATATATATTATATATATATGGTAGGTAGTTATAGTTAGGATTTTTTTCAATGCAAAATCTCAAAATTCTATTTGGAATAACTTTGGCGCTGGTTGACGAATCTGCCTGAAAATTTCCTCAAATTAGCCTCGTCGAGCTCCGGTCCTTTCCTAAAAGTTTGGGGGGGATTCGTCAAGCGGGGTCCGAGATAAAAGGGGGGTCCCGAAATGCGTTTTCCCCATGTTAATTTCCGTAGGGCGGTCGAACTCACTTTTAGACCGAACGGCTGAATGGATTTCCACCAAACTTGGCAATATTGTAGGGACTGGTAGCCCGATGTGCCTTTGCTATGTCTCAAGATATGTGCTCCAGTGGTTTTTGAGTAATTTAGGTTAAAAAAATATATACATCTATAGCAGCGCCCCGGTACGCGGACCGGCGCGCTACGCGACCTGCGTGCGGAAAGCTGATTGGCTCTCGGGTGTCTGTAAACATTCCAAACAGTCCGGAGCGGCCGCTATCTTGTGTCTCGGTAGGATCGAGACACAAGAGGTGGCTAAAACAAAGGGGGATTTGACCATATTAGGGCAGAGTAGACCCCCCCTTGACCCCCTAGGTTTGATGTGGGGGCCATAAAAGGACCCTGCAGGGCAAAAAAAAAAATGTTTTTTTTTATTTTCGCGGGGGGAGCGCCCGGTACGAGCACCGGGGAGCGGACTGTGGAGCGCACCTGGGAGCGTACCATGGGGAAAAAAGAATGACAGACTTTTCAAAAATTGTATGTTTATTAATAGTTGTTTTTGTTGTTTTTTTTTTTTATTAAGTACCAACGTGTAGGTACCAATGCAGAGTCTAAAATTTAATATACACCGTCTCCTTTGTAGATATCTTGCATGTTGTTACAGAAGTTACTGTGGTATATGGAATTCATAGCATAGTCTGTCAGGAAAGCAGAAACAGCATGGAGGCAGGAGATGATAAAGAGATGTTAAATACACATTGGAGATAATATAGTGGGAGAAAGGAAGTAACTATGAGCAAACCTACTATGTAACACAAAAAAGTTGGACAGTATACTATAAGTCTCACTTTATATTATAAACATTTTGGAACTACTTGATGAATTACATATAAAAATGAATAATGGCTCGAACAATTTTTGATTATTAAATATAAATGTATTCTTCGGATTCTTTTTCATAATTTAATAAAACTTCTAACAATATATTATCTGGAATGTCCTCATTTTCATTCTGTGATTCCATTGATTCCACACACTGAACTAATTCATGGTCCAGAGACTCATCCATAAAATCAAAGTTATCATTCTCAGCAATTTTTTCTTCTGTGTTGTTGTCCAAAACAATTTCAAAAGAAATATCCTGTTCTCCTTCCATTTTGTTGCTGTAAATTGCATAAACAATAAATATATCAGTAGAGATAGGGCACTGTTGTGTTTAAGTTCAGACAGGTAGTTTGGATTTTTTAACAGTGAAGTTATCTTTGGGCAGTGTATGGTATCAGGCTGGAATTAGAAATATAAAAAAGTGTATGTGATAAAGCCTAAGTAAATTTATAATTATACAAGGGAAGCCTAACTCAATCCATCACTATAACAGAGAAGCCTATCTCAATCTATAACTATTACAGAGGGATAGTATATAACTAACAGAATATTTTTTCTCAAATTAACTTAAAGTGCACAACATACTTCGCTTTCCAAAATAACAACTTACCTTTGAGAAAGCAGTTGAAGTTCTCAGTGTAATATCTTTTCAAATGTACATCAGGAAGTAGTAGTCAAAATGGCTGTGTTTCCCTATCTTTTTTTATATATATTCATGTACATAATCAATCAAATGTCATGAAATAATCGTAGAAAATTAAAGTAACTTTTTAATTGGTTGTAAATTCTAACACTTCATATGTGTTTTGGTCATGTAATTTACCTCAGGATATTTAGACAGGCCTACAGCCTAAATGTCTCAATGGAATTCCACCAAATTTGGGTAAATGGTAGAGACTGCTATGTAGTAGGGCCTATTCTATATTTGATGAAAGTGTCTCCAGTGGTTTTTCTGTAAATTACTTTCCCACCTATTTTTAGGGAGCGCTTACCGGTGCGCGCCCCGGTACGCGCACCGGCAGCGTTACGGGAGTCTTCCATTTTGTGTTCCGGTTGAATTGAGACACAAGATGGAGGACAAACAACGTTGGGAATGGGTAGAAGGGGGCACGGTAGACACTTCTTGACCCTCTAGGTTTTCTGAGGGGGGTTTAGGAGGCCGATTTATGTCCCCTCAAAAAAAACATTTTTTAATTTTTCGCGGGGGAGCGCCCGGTACGCGCACCGGGGAGCGTACCGGGGAGCAAACTCTGGTGAAAAATAGTGAAAAAAATTAGAAAAAGAAAAACATTATGAGTGATCAGAGGTAGGGTAGCCCTGAAAAGAGCTTTTGGGTTCTGTGGCTGATTTAGGTACCTACAAGTAGGTTCTAATGCACAGTTTTAAATTCAGGAGGAATATTCTATTCCCCTCATCTGAGAAAAGCACACCATCTCCTCTGTAGATGTCTTGCATGTTGTAACGCAAGTTATTATTGTATATTGAACCCATTCCACAGTCTCTCATGTAAGCAGAAACAGATTTATTCACATGTTTCCGTGCTTTTCTCAAATTGTGGACAAAATTGGTTGGACCAGTTCCATTTCTGTCTTTGGCATATATTAGAATATACCAGGGCAGTTAGTGGAATTGATCAAAGTTGTCCTTTAAAAGCATTTCCAGACCAACCCCAGTCATAGTGCCCAAGTCATTTCCTCCACAGTGCACTTATAAGAGGTCAGGGTTTGGCAGATGCAAAAAGGTTTTCACCAATGGTATCAATTGGTGACATCTCAATCCTCTCTGGCCAATCCACTTGATTTCCACATTTGATAAATCAAGGTTGTGAAAATTTCTGCTAGTTGCATACCTTTGAGCCCAGTGGATGTAGCTTTGTCCAATAATCCAGACAGAATACATGGAGAGAGAAGGTTGTGGTGCAGTTAGATGAAGTGTGGGAATGAAATGGCAGTTGGAACAGTAGGAGTTTACAAAAAAAATAATTGTGGAGTTTCCCTGCTCTTGAATCACAAGCAATGATTGGTGGATTCAGATAGTTAAAAACTGAAAGTTAGGGTGCATGGTTGTGTTGTGTGAAAGAAGCAATTTGAATGGTTAAGAAAAAGTCAATTAAAGCAATATTGCCCTGGATAAGCTGGTGTATTGAGAGGTCAAACATCCTTGCTGACTTAATTTGCAACATTGTATAATAAACTTTTGAACCTGAGAGTTCAGTTAGGAGGGAGTTGCTATGGTAACACATAGAAAGGTCTGAGAGGGGGAAGAGTGTTGGTTTGAAAATAGTGAGGGAAGAGTTTTGATTGGTTGAAATGAGGCATATGTGTGTAGAATTAGAGATTATCAGTGCCATTAATGGTTGCAGTGCCTGGAAAACATACCTTTTGCTCTGCTAAAGAAATATTGGTGTGTGTATCTGACACTGTTCTTAATCTCCCAAAGCATTTGTAAAGGTAAGTAATTATTCATTTAATTTAGATAGAGATTTATTTGCTCTATGGAGAAGATTTGGAAGCAGATAGTGAAGTTTCAGTAGTAAAATTGAATGCTTGTACATAGGACTTGTGCTGTGTTTGTAAAAAGTTATTTAAAAAACGATTTTGGGGTAAAAGAATGCCTTTTATATTTTTGAGAAGCAATTAATAGTGTCTGCCTCTGTCTTTACTATGTATACTTGCAAGATAGGGGATTTGTATTTTGTGAAACAGTGAGGTTTCAGTAGTGAAATTGAATGCTTGTACATAGGTCTTGCGCTGTGTTTCTAAAATGTTATTCAAAAAACGATTTTGGGGGCAAATCAATGGTATTTACATTTGGGTGTTATTTATGATTGCCTTGTGGCGCCAGTGCGTCACTTTTAACATGGGAAAAAAGTGATGCACCGGTGGCGCAAGGCCTTCATAAATAAGGTCCTGAGTTTCTTTGCTGTTTATTTCTGTCTTGCTTTTTGATAATGCTTGCTATGTATATTTGCAAGATAGAGGATTTGTATTTTGTGAAATAGTGAGGTTTCAGTAGTGAAATTGAATGCTTGTACATAGGTCCTGCTCTGTGTTTCTAAAATGTTATTCAAAAAACGATTTTGGGGGCAAATCAATGGTATTTACATTTGGTGTTATTTATGATTGCCTTGTGGCGCCGGTGTGTCACTTTTAACATGGGGAAAAAAGTGACGCACCGGTGGCGCAAGGCCTTCATAAGTAAGGCCTTGAGTTTCTTTGCTATTGGTTTCTGTCTTGCTTTTTGATAATGCTTGCTATGTATATTTGCAAGATAGGGGAAGTGTATTTTGTGAAACAGTGATGTTTCAGTAGTGAAATTGAATTCTTGGACATAGGTCTTGCGCTGTGTTTTTCAAAATGTTATTCAAAAAACGATTTTGGGGGCAAATAAATGGTATTTACATTTGGGTGTTATTTATGATTGCCTTTTGGCGCTGGTGCGTCACTTTTAATATGGGACAAAAGTGACGCACCGGTGGCGCAAGGCCTCCATAAATAAGGCACTGAGTTTCTTTGCTGTTGGTTTGTGTCTTGCTTTTTGATAATGCTTGCTATGTATATTTGCAAGATAGGGGATTTGTATTTTGTGAAACAGTGAGGTTTCAATAGTGAAATTGAATGCTTGTACATAGGTCCTGCGCTGTGTTTCTAAAATGTTATTCAAAAAACGATTTTGGGGGCAAATCAATGGTATTTACATTTGGTTGTTATTTATGATTGCCTTGTGGCGCCAGTGCATCACTTTTAACATGAGAAAAAAGTGACGCACCGGTGGCGCAAGGCCTTCATAAATAAGGCCCTGAGTTTCTTTGCTATTGGTTTCTGTCTTGCTTTTTGATGATGCTTGCTATGTATATTTGCAAGATAGAGGGTTTGTATTTTGTGAAATAGTGAGGTTTCAGTAGAGAAATTGAATGCTTGTACATAGGTCCTGCTCTGTGTTTCTAAAATGTTATTCAAAAAACGATTTTGGGGGCAAATCAATGGTATTTACATTTGGTGTTATTTATGATTGCCTTGTGGCGCCGGTGTGTCACTTTTAACATGGGGAAAAAAGTGACGCACCGGTGGCGCAAGGCCTTCATAAGTAAGGCCTTGAGTTTCTTTGCTATTGGTTTCTGTCTTGCTTTTTGATAATGCTTGCTATGTATATTTGCAAGATAGGGGAAGTGTATTTTGTGAAACAGTGATGTTACAGTAGTGAAATTGAATTCTTGGACATAGGTCTTGCGCTGCGTTTTTAAAATGTTATTCAAAAAACGATTTTGGGGGCAAATCAATGGTATTTACATTTGGGTGTTATTTATGATTGCCTTTTGGCGCTGGTGCGTCACTTTTAATATGGGACAAAAGTGACGCACCGGTGGCGCAAGGCCTCCATAAATAAGGCCCTGAGTTTCTTTGCTGTTGGTTTGTGTCTTGCTTTTTGATAATGCTTGCTATGTATATTTGCAAGATAGGGGATTTGTATTTTGTGAAACAGTGAGGTTTCAGTAGTGAAATTGAATGCTTGTACATAGGTCCTGCGCTGTGTTTCTAAAATGTTATTCAAAAAACGATTTTGGGGGCAAATCAATGGTATTTACATTTGGTTGTTATTTATGATTGCCTTGTGGCGCCAGTGCATCACTTTTAACATGAGAAAAAAGTGACGCACTGGTGGCGCAAGGCCTTCATAAATAAAGCCCTGAGTTTCTTTGCTATTGGTTTCTGTCTTGCTTTTTGATGATGCTTGCTATGTATATTTGCAAGATAGAGGATTTGTATTTTGTGAAATAGTGAGGTTTCAGTAGTGAAATTGAATGCTTGTACATAGGTCCTGCTCTGTGTTTCTAAAATGTTATTCAAAAAACGATTTTGGGGGCAAATCAATGGTATTTACATTTGGGTGTTATTTATGATTGCCTTATGGCGCCGGAGCGTCACTTTTAACATAGGACAAAAGTGACGTACCGGTGGCTCACGGCCTCCATAAATAAGGCCCTGAGTTTCTTTGCTGTTGGTATGTGTCTTGCTTTTGATAATGTTGGCTATGTATATTTGCAAAATAGGGGATTTGTATTTTGTGAAACAGTGAGGTTTCAGTAGTGAAATTGAATGCTTGTACATAGGTCCTGCGCTGTGTTTCTAAAATGTTATTCAAAACACGATTTTGGGGGCAAATCAATGGTATTTACATTTGGGCCTTATTTATGATTGCCTTGTGGCGCCAGTGCGTCACTTTTAACATGGGACAAAAGTACGTACCGGTGGCGCAAGGCCTTCATAAATAAGGCCCTGAGTTTCTTTGCTATTGGTTTCTGTCTTGCTTTTTGATGATGCTTGCTATGTATATTTGCAAGATAGAGGATTTGTATTCAGTGAAATAGTGACGTTTCAGGAGTGAAATTTAATGCTTGTACATAAGTCTTGTGCTGTGTTTCTAAAATGTTATTCAAAAAACGATTTTGGGGGCAAATCAATGGTATTTACATTTGGGTGTTATTTATGATTGCCTTGTGGCGCCGGTGCGTCATTTTTAACATGGGACAAAAGTGACGTGCCGGTGGCGCACGTCCTCCATAAATAAGGCCCTGAGTTTCTTTGCTGTTGGTTTGTGTCTTGCTTTTTGATAATGTTTGCTATGTATATTTGCAAGATAGGGGATTTGTATTTTGTGAAACAGTGAGGTTTCAGTAGTGAAACTGAATGCTTGTACATAGGTCCTGCGCTGTGTTTCTAAAATGTTATTCAAAAAATGATTTTGGGGGCAAATCAATGGTATTTACATTTGGGCCTTATTTATGATTGCCTTGTGGCGCCGGTGCGTCATTTTTAACATGGGACAAAAGTGATGTACCGGTGGCGCAAGGCCTTCATAAATAAGGTCCTGAGTTTCTTTGCTATTGGTTTCTGTCTTGCTTTTTGATGATGCTTGCTATGTATATTTGCAAGATAGGGGATTTGTATTTTGTGAAACAGTGAGGTTTCAGTAGTGAAATTGAATGCTTGTACATAGGTCTTGCGTTGTGTTTCTAAAATGTTATTCAAAAAACGATTTTGGGGGCAAATCAATGGTATTTACATTTGGGTGTTATTTATGATTGCCTTGTGGCGCCAGTGCGTCACTATTAACATGGGAAAAAAGTGACGCACCTGTGGCGCAAGGCCTTCATAAATAAGGTCCTGAGTTTCTTTGCTGTTTATTTCTGTCTTGCTTTTTGATGTTTGCTATGAACATTTGCAAGATAGAGGATTTTTATTTTGTGAAACAGTGAGGTTTCAGTAGTGAAATGAAATGCTTGTACATAGGACCTGCGCTGTGTTTGTAAAATGTTATTCATAAAACGATTTTGGGGGCAAATCAATGGTATTTACATTTGGTGTTATTTATGATTGCCTTGTGGCGCCGGTGTATCACTTTTAACATGGGGAAAAAAGTGACGCACCGGTGGCGCAAGGCCTTCATAAGTAAGGCCTTGAGTTTCTTTGCTATTGGTTTCTGTCTTGCTTTTTGATAATGCTTGCTATGTATATTTGCAAGATAAGGGAAGTGTATTTTGTGAAACAGTGATGTTTCCGTAGTGAAATTGAATTCTTGGACATAGGTCTTGCGCTGTGTTTTTAAAATGTTATTGAAAAAAGGATTTGGGGGGCAAATCAATGGTATTTACCTTTGGGTGTTATTTATGATTGCCTTTTGGCGCTGGTGCGTCACTTTTAATATGGGACAAAAGTGATGCACCGGTGGCGCAAGGCCTCCATGAATAAGGCCCTGAGTTTCTTTGCTGTTGATTTGTGTCTTGCTTTTTGATAATGCTTGCTATGTATATTTGCAAGATAGGGGATTTGTATTTTGTGAAACAGTGAGGTTTCATTAGTGAAATTGAATGCTTGTACATAGGTCCTGCGCTGTGTTTCTAAAATGTTATTCAAAAAACGATTTTGGGGGCAAATCAATGGTATTTACATTTGGTTGTTATTTATGATTGCCTTGTGGCGCCAGTGCATGACTTTTAACATGGGAAAAAAGTGACGCACCAGTGGCGCAAGGCCTTCATAAATAAGGCCCTGAGTTTCTTTGCTATTGGTTTCTGTCTTGCTTTTTGATGATGCTTGCTATGTATATTTGCAAGATAGAGGATTTGTATTTTGTTAAATAGTGAGGTTTCAGTAGTGAAATTGAATGGTTGTACATAGGTCCTGCTCTGTGTTTCTAAAATGTTATTCAAAAAACGATTTTTGGGGCAAATCAATGGTATTTTCATTTGGGTGTTATTTATGATTGCCTTGTGGCGCCGGTGCGTGACTTTTAACATGGGACAAAAGTGACGTACCGGTGGCGCACGGCCTCCATAAATAAGGCCCTGAGTTTCTTTGCTGTTGGTTTGTGTCTTGCTTTTTGATAATGCTTGCTATGTATATTTGCAAGATAGGGGATTTGTATTTTGTGAAACAGTGAGGTTTCAGTAGTGAAATTGAATGCTTGTACATAGGTCTTGCGCTGTGTTTCTAAAATGTTATTCAAAAAACGATTTTGGGGTCAAATCAATGGTATTTACATTTGGGTGTTAGTTATGATTGCCTTGTGGCGCCAGTGCATCACTTTTAACATGGGAAAAAAGTGATGCACCGGTGGCGCAAGGCCTTCATAAATAAGGTCCTGAGTTTCTTTGCTGTTTATTTCTGTCTTGCTTTTTGATAATGTTTGCTATGAACATTTGCAAGATAGAGGATTTGTATTTTGTGAAAAAGTGAGGTTTCAGTAGTGAAATGAAATGCTTGTACATAGGACCTGCGCTGTGTTTGTAAAATGATATTCAAAAAACGATTTTGGGGGCAAATCAATGGTATTTACATTTGGTGTTATTTATGATTGCCTTGTGGCGCCGGTGTATCACTTTTAACATGGGGAAAAAAGTGACGCACCGGTGGCGCAAGGCCTTCATAAGTAAGGCCTTGAGTTTCTTTGTTATTGGTTTCTGTCTTGCTTTTTGATAATGCTTGCTATGTATATTTGCAAGATAGGGGAAGTGTATTTTGTGAAACAGTGAGGTTTCAGTAGTGAAATTGAATGCTTGTACATAGGTCCTGCGCTGTGTTTCTAAAATGTTATTCAAAAAACGATTTTGGGGGCAAATCAATGGTATTTACATTTGGGTGTTATTTATGATTGCCTTGTGGCGCCGGTGCATCACTTTTAACATGGGACAAAAGTGACGTACCGGTGGCACACGGCCTCCATAAATAAGGCCCTGAGTTTCTTTGCTGTTGGTTTGTGTCTTGCTTTTTGATAATGTTTGCTATGTATATTTGCAAGATAGGGGATTTGTATTTTGTGAAACAGTGAAGTTTCAGTAGTGAAATTTAATGCTTGTACATAGGTCCTGCACTGTGTTTCTAAAATGTTATTCAAAAAACGATTTTGGGGGCAAATCAATGGTATTTACATTTGGGCCTTATTTATGATTGCCTTGTGGCGCCAGTGCGTCACTTTTAACATGGGACAAAAGTGACGTACCTGTGGCGCAAGGCCTTCATAAATAAGGCCCTGAGTTTCTTCGCTATTGGTTTCTGTCTTGCTTTTGATGATGGTTGCTATGTATATTTGCAAGATAGAGGATTTGTATATTGTGAAACAGTGAGGTTTCAGTAGTGAAATTGAATGCTTGTACATAGGTCCTGCGCTGTGTTTCTAAAATGTTATTCAGAAAACGATTTTGGGGGCAAATCAATGGTATTTACATTTGGGCCTTATATATGATTGCCTTGTGGTGCCAGTGCGTCACTTTTAACATGGGACAAAAGTGACGTACCGGTGGCGCACGGCCTCCATAAATAAGGCCCTGAGTTTCTTTGCTGTTGGTTTGTGTCTTGCTTTTTGATAATGTTTGCTATGTATATTTGCAAGATAGGGGATTTGTATTTTGTGAAACAGTGAGGTTTCAGTAATGAAACTGAATGCTTGTACATAGGTCCTGCGCTGTGTTTCTAAAATGTTATTCAAAGCACGATTTTGGGGGCAAATCAATGGTATTTACATTTGGGCCTTATTTATGATTGCCTTGTGGTATAAACTTAGATATGTTGCAAATTAGTGTTTATATCGTTTGCTTATTGTGATTGATTTGTTGTTTGCTAATAGTGGTTTATAATGTGTTATTTTTTATTTACCACAGATTGAAATCAACATTTAAAAAGTTACAAAAATGCCGTCAAGGCAAAGGAGAAGAAAAAATACCATACAGAAAATTACAAAATTAGCAATGAAAGTAAAGGAATCCTCTACAACAGGTACTTCAAAAAACACCCAAAAAGGTCCTGGTAAGACAACTAAATCTTTTTTTCGCAACATATGTAAAACAAAAACAAATGTTAACGGTAATGTGAAGATCCAGAAGGAGAGAACAAATTTGAAAAGGAAGGAGAGTCCCTCAAAAAATGTCTCTATTGGAGCAGGAGAGAAGAATATGGATAGCAATAGAAGGTTAAATCAATTTAGGGACATTCGTAGACGAATGTTTCGCAATAGGGTAGTTTTAGATTTGCTAAAAAATGAAAAGAAAGGTAAACAGAGAGCTGCTTTTTACAAGAAAAAGAAAAGTGTAGAGAAGATTGTTGATCAGGCTTTTGAAGTTAAGAAAAAATTATTTATTTTAGTAATCAATAGAATTAGGATACTTAATAAGGCAATTGATGTTTTCAAATCGAACAGTAGATGGAAAAGAATAATTAATCAGACTAATTTTTGTGAAGTATTTTCTGGAGAATGGATGCATAGTTCAAGTTCTGAGCCTTTTTTAATGAGGAGAGTTACTTTCTGGAAAATAATTTGGTGCATGCAGTTGACACCAGTGGTCGAGCATATGAGGTGAAAGATGGTTGTGTGATGGAAAAAGAGAAACTTGTGTCTAGAGATGCAGAAGAGGTGTTAGCTGATGAAGTTTTAGGGAGACGTACTAAGGGTCCAGTGTACACATGGAAGTGCAGTAGTATTTGTAGTGTGCAACAGGATTCAATCGATTTGCTTCGAAATTTCTTACGTACATATAGTAAGAAAAGTCTAAAACAAACAAGCATTGGAAATGCAATAGGTCTCGCATTAGGAAAGTTTGAGCTATTGGTATTCTAAATGACACTTTTTATTTATGTGTTGGTTTTGAAAGTAGCAAAATTATTAGCTTTGTCAGTTACAATGTCAATAGTTTTAACTTTTGCAAATGTGACACCTATAGCATTTGTAATGCAATGTGTGTTGTATTTACGTGACTTAGATGTATTGATATTATAAATAACAATGGCTTTAAATTTTGTAAATAATTAATACTTAAATAAAAGTTATTGTAATTTATAATGGCAATAGCTTAAACGTTTGTAAATAACTTTTGTGAAGATTATGTTCAGTGTATTTTATTGTGACGAAAATCCAAGAACATTGCATTTGCACCTAAACACACACAGAGCCACACACATATAGATGTGGTGGTGGTGGATCTGGGGGATATGGTGGTGGTGGATGTGGTAGTGGATGTGGTGGTGGTGGTGATGGTGGATGTGGGGGTGGATGTGGTGGTGGATGTGGTGGTGGATGTGGTGGATGTGATGGTGGTGGATGTGGCAGTGGATGTCATGGTGGATGTGGAGGTGATGGTGGATGTGGAGGTGATGGTGGATGTGGAGGTGATGGTGGATGTGGTGGTGGTGGTGGATGTGATGGTGGATGTGGTGGTGATGGTGGATGTGGTGGTGATGGTGGATGTGGTGGTGGATGCGGTGGATGTGGTGGTGGATGCGGTGGTGGATGCGATGTTGGTGGTAGTGGTGGATGGGGTGGTGGTTGTAGTGGATGTGGTGATGGTTGTAGTGGATGTGGTGGTGGATGTAGTGGTGGTGGGTGTGGTGGTGGTGGTGGATGCGGTGGTGGTGGTGGATGCGGTGGTGGTGGATGTGGAGGTGATGGTGGATGTGGTGGTGGTGGATGTGATGGTGGATGTGGTGGTGGTAGATGTGATGGTGGATGTGGTGGTGGATGCGGTGGTGGTGGATGCAGTGGATGTGGTGATGGTGGATGCGGTGGTGGTGGTGGTGGATGCGGTGGTGGTGGATGGGGTGGTGGTTGAGGTGGATGTGGTGGTGGTGGGTGTGGTGGTGGTGGTGGATGCGGTGGTGGTGGATGCGGATGTGGTGGATGTGGTGGTGGTGGATGCCATGGTGGATGTGGAGGTGATGGTGGATGTGGTGGTGGTTGTGGAGGTGATGGTGGATTTGGTGGTGGTGGTGGATGTGATGGTGGATGTGGTGGTGATGGTGGATGTGGTGGTGGATGTGGTGGTGGTGGATGTGGTGGATGGGTTGTTGTTTGTGGTGGATGTGGTGGTGGATGTAGTGGTGGATGGGGTGGTGGTTGTGGTGGATGTGGTGGTGGTGGATGTGATGGTGGATGTGGTGGTGATGGTGGATGTGATGGTGGATGCGGTGGTGGTGGATGCGGTGGATGTGGTGATGGTGGATGCGGTGGTGGATGCGGTGGTGGTGGTGGATGCGGTGGTGGTGGTGGATGCGGTGGTGGTGGTGGATGGGGTGGTGGTTGTGGTGGATGGGGTGGTGGATGTAGTGGATGTGGTGGTGGATGTAGTGGTGGTGGGTGTGGTGGTGGTGGTGGATGCGGTGGTGGCGGATGCGGATGTGGTGGATGTGGTGGTGGTGGATGCCATGGTGGATGTGGAGGTGATGGTGGATGGGGTGTTGGTTGTGGAGGTGATGGAGGATTTGGTGGTGGTGGTGGATGTGATGGTGGATGTGGTGGTGATGGTGGATGTGGTGGTAGATGCGGTGGTGGTGGATGCGGTGGATGTGGTGATGGTGGATGCGGTGGTGGTGGTGGATGCGGTGGTGGTGGTGGATGCGGTGGTGGTGGTGGATGGGGTGGTGGTTGTGGTGGATGGGGTGGTGGATGTAGTGGATGTGGTGGTGGATGTAGTGGTGATGGGTGTGGTGGTGGTGGTGGATGCGGTGGTGGTGGATGCGGATGTGGTGGATGTGGTGGTGGTGGATGTCATGGTTGATGTGGAGGTGATGGTGGATGTGGAGGTGATGGTGGATGTGGTGGTGGTGGATGTGGTGGTGGTGGTGGTGGTGGTGGTGGTTGTGGAGGTGATGGTGGATGTGGTGGTGGATGTGGTGGTGGATGCGGTGGTGGTGGTGGATGCGGTGGTGGTGGTGGATGGGGTGGTGGTAGTGGATGGGGTGGTGGTTGTGGTGGATGGGGTGGTGGATGTAGTGGATGTGGTGGTGGATGTAGTGGTGGTGGGTGTGGTGGTGGTGGTGGATGCGGTGGTGGTTGATGCGGATGTGGTGAATGTGGTGGTGGTGGATGTCATGGTGGATGTGGAGGTGATGGTGGATGTGGAGGTGATGGATGTGGTGGTGGTGGTGGTTGTGGAGGTGATGGTGGATGTGGTGGTGGTGGTGGTGGATGTGATGGTGGATGTGATGGTGGATGTGGTGGTGGATGCGGTGGTGGTGGATGCGGTGGATGTGGTGGTGGATGCGGTGGTGGTGGTGGATGCGGTGGTGGTGGTGGATGGGGTGGTGGTTGTGGTGGATGTAGTGGTGGATGGGGTGGTGGATGTAGTGGTGGATGGGGTGGTGGTTGTGGTGGTGGAAGTAGTGGTGGTGGGGGTAGTGGTGGTGGGGGTGGTGGATGCAGTGGTGGTGGATGCGGTGGTGGTGGTGGTGGATGTGGCGGTGGTGGATGTGGTGGTGGATGTGGTGGTGGATGTGGCGGTGGATGTGGCGGTGGATGTGGCGGTGGATGTGGCGGTGGATGTGGAGGTGATGGTGGATGTGGTGGTGGATGTGGTGGTGGATGGGGTGGTGGTGGATGGGGTGGTGGTTGTGGTGGATGTGGTGGTGGATGTAGTGGTGGTGGGTGTGGTGGTGGTGGTGGGTGTGGTGGTGGTGGTGGTGGATGCGGTGGTGGTGGATGTGGCGGTGGATGTCATGGGGATGTGGAGGTGATGGAGGATGTGGTGGTGGTGGATGTGGTGGTGATGGTGGATGTGGTGGTGGATGCGGTGGTGGTGGATGCGGTGGTGGTGGTGGATGGGGTGGTGGTGGATGTGGTGGTGGATGTAGTGGTGGTGGTGGTGGTGGATGTAGTGGTGGTGGATGTGGTGGTGGTGGATGCAGTGGTGGTGGTGGTGGTGGTGGATGCGGTGGTGGTAGAAGCGGTGGTGGATGTGGTGGTGGATGTGATGGTGGTGGATGTGGTGGTGGATGTGGTGGTGGTGGTGGATGGGGTGGTGGTTGTGGTGGATGTGGTGGTGGATGTAGTGGTGGTGGGTGTGGTGGTGGTGGTGGATGTGGTGGTGGTGGATGCAGTGGTGGTGGTGGTGGTGGTGGATGCGGTGGTGGTGGATGCGTTGGTGGTGGAAGCGGTTGTGGTGGATGCGTTGGTGGTGGAAGCGGTGGTGGATGTGGTGGTGGATGTGGCGGTGGTGGATGTGATGGTGGTGGATGTGGTGGTGGATGTGGTGGTGGATGGGGTGGTGGTGGTGGATGGGGTGGTGGTTGTGGTGGATGTGGTGGTGGATGTAGTGGTGGTGGGTGTGGTGGTGGTGGTGGGTGTGGTGGTGGTGGTGGATGCGGTGGTGGTGGATGTGGCGGTGGATGTCATGGGGATGTGGAGGTGATGGTGGATGTGGTGGTGGTGGATGTGGTGGTGATGGTGAATGCGGTGGTGGTGGATGCGGTGGTGGTGGTGGATGGGGTGGTGGTGGTGGTGGATGTGGTGGTGGATGTAGTGGTGGTGGTGGATGTAGTGGTGGTGGATGTGGTGGTGGTGGATGCAGTGGTGGTGGTGGTGGTGGTGGATGCGGTGGTGGTGGATGCGGTGGTGGTGGAAGCGGTGGTGGATGTGGTGGTGGATGTGGCGGTGGTGGATGTGATGGTGGTGGATGTGGTGGTTGGTGTGGCGGTGGATGTGGTGGATGGGGTGGTGGTTGTGGTGGATGTGGTGGTGGATGTAGTGGTGGTGGGTGTGGTGGTGGTGGTGGGTGTGGTGGTGGTGGTGGATGCAGTGGTGGTGGATGTCATGGGGATGTGGAGGTGATGGTGGATGTGGTGGTGGTGGATGTGGTGGTGGATGCGGTGGTGGTGGATGCGGTGGTGGTGGATGGGGTGGTGGTGGATGCGGTGGTGGTGGATGGGGTGATGGTGTTGGTGGATGTGGTGGTGGATGTAGTGGTGGTGGTGGTGGTGGATGTAGTGGTGGTGGATGTGGTGGTGGTGGATGCAGTGGTGGTGGTGGTGGTGGTGGATGCGGTGGTGGTGGAAGCGGTGGTGGATGTGGTGGTGGATGTGGCGGTGGTGGATGTGATGGTGGTGGATGTGGTGGTGGATGTCATGGTGGAGGTGATGGTGGATGTGGATGTGGTGGATGTGGTGGTGGTTGATGTGGTGGTGATGGTGGATGTGGTGGTGGATGTGGTGGATGCGGTGGTGGATGTGGTGGTGGTGGTAGTGGTGGATGGGGTGGTGGTGGTAGTGGATGTGGTGGTGGATGTACTGGTGGTGGGTGTGGTGGTGGTGGTGGATGCAGTGGTGGTGGATGCGGTGGTGGATGTGGTGGTGGTGGATGTCATGGTGGATGTGGAGGTGGTGGTGGATGTGATGGTGGAGGATGCAGTGGATGTGGTGATGGTGGATGCGGTGGTGAATGGGGTGGTTGTGTATATTGTCTAGAAGCCTTGTATCAGCATAGCTGGGCATTAGAATCACTCACTTGTGGGTACAGAAGAGAAGGAGGGCACAGTCAATCTTAACGCAGGCAGACACAATGCAGCAGCGGTCAGTGGTCACACAGGGGGCTGCGTGGCGGTGAGGGGAGCGACCGGCCTGGTAAACAGGATAAGGGTAAAGGATAAGTGTAGGCTAAGGTCTAGGGCTAGACTTGGAGTTCCCCATTTGTACATATTAGAGGTTAGATTTTACAATTTAACGGAAAAACGATAGGGATGCTTACAGGATTAACAAATTGCCAACAAATGTTTTATCACTCATCATAATTCTCATTTAAAGTAGAGAATGAAAGCGGAAAAATTAAAATAGAATTCGGGAAGCAAATTAACCCATTTTCTTGGCCCCTTCTAGTTCACGACGAGCTGAAGAGAGAGAGAGAAACAAGACGGAGGGCATTGCTGTGGGGAGGGGGGAGGAGAAATGCGGCACAGCAGCACTTCACACGGCCGGGCGGCCGTGAAACTGAAAGCACGGGTGGCCGGCCGTGAAAGCCTTTGATGCTGCAGGGGGTGGAGCGGCACCAAGCTGGGCAACAGATGGCTGACAATTTGATGCTGTGCACGCGCATTTTAGGTCAATGCGCTTGCCCTCAATGACCTCAATGCTTGCGCATTGATAGGTCACGAGACCTAAAAATGAGGATCTTGCAAGACTTAGATCCTTGCAGAGTGAGAGAAAGCACAGGTTTGCATGGGCATTCACTGGCTTGTCTTTCTAGAAAAGTATGTCAGAGTGTTTTTCATCATTTTAGGATGTTAGCAGTGCATCATAATAAGGTGAGTAAATTAGTGAGAAGGTTGTATTATGCAAAAAGTCCAGCACTTAAGCTTAAACAGTTTAACAGTGCTCTTTTGCATGGATCTGAAGTAGATGTGAAGACTATTTGTGAAGAAATTGAGTTTTGTTATTTTGGGAACAAAGAGGACAGTGTAGAAATGGATATAGTAATGGATGGTAATGTGGAAGACAATGTACAGATTTCAAGTGCAGAAAAGTTTGACGAGGAAATTACCAAGTTTAAGGTGAAATCAAGTGAAAGGCCTAATTTAACTTGTGTGTGTTGTCGACTGACTCATTATAAGATTCCGACTAGGTTAGTTTATTTATATGCAAAATGTGCATTGGAAAATAATAGTGAATGGAAGGATTTTGTAAGTTATTTGTTGGTTGAGAATTGTTTTGATTTGAGTTTTGATCAGCGTATTTGTAATTATTGTTTGAAAAAATGTAATGAAAATGTAATGAAAATAGAATGCCTGCTAGAGCTGCTCATAATAATCTTCAATTGATAGATATTCCTTCTGAATTGATGGATTTAAATACTTATGAATCAATTTTGATTCAATGTGTCCATCCTTTTCAAGCTATTGTTCGCATGGATCCTACAGATTTACAAAGAGGATTAAAGGGAAGAGTTGTTTATTTGCCTCTAGATGTCAAAAAAAATATTGATACAATTGGTGTAGAAAGAGTATAAGAGGATCCTCTGGTTATTCTAGTTAATGGGGTTCCGACAAAGAGTAAGAAAATCTGGCAAGATTTAGTGGATGTTAGGAAAGTCAAAAAGGCAACGTTGTATTTGGTCAAAAACAATGAGTACTATAAAGATGTAAGTGTTGGAGCAGAGGAAACAGCTACAGAAGAAGACAGTGATTGTTCAGTTGGCCAAATTGAAAAAGTTGATGTGTCTAGAAGTGAAGAAATATATGAACATTATACTGTTCATCCTTTGCATTCCAAAGAAGTAATGGGGAATGCAATTGACTTGTTTCAAATGAAAGCAGCAAAAGGAAGTCCTATTAGTGTATGGGAAGAAAGTTTGGAAGCTCGTTATTTTCCACAGTTATTTCCAACAGGTCGAGTGGACGATATGACGATCGACCAGTTCAAATTCCTGCAGCTGAATACTGGACTTTAAGATTATATGCTGAAGATCCAAGGTTTCATCAATGCATTCCGTATTTGTTTCATCTACTGTATGAAAGTGATTTGTCTGGGCTTTCTTCTGCAGTTAATCATATATTGAAAAATGGAGCTCATCTGCAAAATGTTTCGGCGAGGGACTTTATGGAGAAAGTCAATCTGCAAGACAGTATTTTGGAATCTCAGCTACTCAATCTCATGGCATGTCAGCGTGGAACAAACGAGTATTGGTTCCGTCGTCATGGGGAATTGAAATGTATGCTAAGAAACTTAGGAACTCCTACATGGTTCCTCACTCTTAGCTGTGCTGAGTATGCATGGGACGACTTACTTCAATTTCTACGAGAGGCAAATGGAAACATAGAAAATATAGAATTGAAATCACCTGGAGAACTGTGTTCTTTGGATCCAGTGAATGTATGCAGATATTTCAATCATAGATTTGAAGCTATGATGTCTTTTATTACCAACAAAAAAATCCTCCCCTTGAAGAGGTTTTGGATTTCTTTTGGAGGAAGGAGTATCAAGCAAGAGGTGCTCCTCATATACATATGTTGTTATGAATTAAAGATGCACCCAAATTTGGATCAGATTCGGATGAAACAGTGATGAGTTTCATTGAAGAGTATTCAACATGTGCTGTTCCAAAAACTACTGAAGAAAACAGTTTAAGGCAACAAGTTTTACGTTTTCAATCCCATCGTTGTGGAAAGTACTGTCGTCGAAAATTCAAAAACAAGGAAAAGTACTACACGAAATGTCGCTTTGCGCTTCCACGACCAGTGGTTTCTAAGGGAAGAGTAAATAATTTGATGTCATCTCTACGACATACTGTGACGAGGAAATCACCCAAAAATACATATAATTTAAAAAGAAACGAAGAGTCCAAGTACATCAACGACTACAACCCAGTGATTTTGTCCATGTGGAATGCTAAAATGGATATTCAGTTCGTTGCTGACAACTCTATTGCTGTGGCTCGATATGTGACATCTTACATCACAAAAAAAGAAAAGACAGAACTGAAGGAAATGTGGGAGGACATTTCACATGAAAAGAGTCTAAGCAAGAAATTATACAGTTTCAGTCTGACGATGTTGTCGCATCGAGAAATTGGAGCATATGAATGTTCTGATCATCATCATCAGCAAGTCTCTATGCCAAATCAAGAACAATCATTTGCGTGAGTCTAGGTCTTGCTGCAACACGAAACCGAGTTTTGAAATCTGTACAAGAAATTGAATATTTGGTGGAAAAAGAACCAAACAGTACAGATATTTTGAAGACAAATATGTTGGATACCTACTATCCAAATAGAAGTACTCACCTTGAGAACACTTGTATGTATGAAGTTCTGCAAAACTACAGTTATAAGAGGAACATCACAGAAGCTATCAATAATGGAAAATATGCCGTCATTGGGTATGAAGGATGTCTAGTGAAGCAGAGAAAAGGCCATTTGATTAATCATCGAAAATTGAGTTGCGAAGCTCCAGACAAAAGAGAATTTTACTATTTAGCTCTTTTGATACTCTTTAAGCCATGGCATACAGAAGAGGAACTACTTGGAGATTTTCTCTGTTATGAAGACTCTTTTAATGCAACTAAGGATACCATAGAATGTCCTGTTTTTCCAAATTATCTGGAAATGTTGAACGAAGAAATAGAGCAAGAAACCACAATTGCTGAAGAGATTGCTAGAGACAGTTCTCAAGACAGTCAGACTTCTACTTCGTTGAGTCAGGATCCACTAGGAGGACCAATTATCCAAAATGAAGCTGCAACTGCCATGGATGAGGTGGAAAGAGCTATGGAACAAGCTCAAGAGGATGGAGTTAACTTAGAAGATTTGGTAAAGCAACTAAACGTTGAGCAGAAAAAGATATATGACGAAGTTACAGAACAGATTGAACATGGATTCAGACATGAGAAAAAAGTGTGCTCATGTACATCATTTAAGCCTGTTCGACTGTACGTAAGTGGAGAAGCGGGAACAGGAAAAAGTTTTCTGATTAAAGCCATTGCAACTTATTTGCAGAAAAGGACTGAATCACCGCTGTCTTGTGTTGTAACCGCTCCAACTGGACTGGCAAACAAAACAGGTGATGGACCGAATGTGGATCAATGTCACACATTCACCCCAGTCCAAAGATCTGGGCCCAAATCCATCGTTTTTTTGCACTCCACACCACCCCGGGTTAGACAATGGCGATATGCAAATCAGCTCTGACCCTGTGCCCCATGGGAACAGTCCAGTCCGAACTACAAAAGCCATGTCCTTCCCAGAACGGAATCAAGCATCCGAGGACCGGACCGGTTTCGAGGTAACACCTCTCATCAGCCCGGCTAGCTTGACTCCAGTGGTGTGGAGTGCCTGGGACCCACGTCTGAGCATCCCCAGCGCACTTATGGCGGAATTTGCAAACAAAACAGGTGATGGACCGAATGTGGATCAATGTCACACATTCACCCCAGTCCAAAGATCTGGGCCCAAATCCATCGTTTTTTTGCACTCCACACCACCCCGGGTTAGACAATGGCGATATGCAAATCAGCTCTGACCCTGTGCCCCATGGGAACAGTCCAGTCCGAACTACAAAAGCCATGTCCTTCCCAGAACGGAATCAAGCATCCGAGTACCGGACCGGTTTCGAGGTAACACCTCTCATCAGCCCGGCTAGCTTGACTCCAGTGGTGTGGAGTGCCTGGGACCCACGTCTGAGCATCCCCAGCGCACTTATGGCGGAATTTGCAAACAAAACAGGTGATGGACCGAATGTGGATCAATGTCACACATTCACCCCATTCCAAAGATCTGGGCCCAAATCCATCGTTTTTTTGCACTCCACACCACCCCGGGTTAGACAATGGCGATGTGCAAATCAGCTCTGACCCTGTGCCCCATGGGAACAGTCCAGTCCAAACTACAAAAGCCATGTCCTTCCCAGAACGGAATCAAGCATCCGAGGACCGGACCGGTTTCGAGGTAACACCTCTCATCAGCCCGGCTAGCTTGACTCCAGTGGTGTGGAGTGCCTGGGACCCACGTCTGAGCATCCCCAGCGCACTTATGGCGGAATTTGCAAACAAAACAGGTGATGGACCGAATGTGGATCAATGTCCCACATTCACCCCAGTCCAAAGATCTGGGCCCTAATCCATCGTTTTTTTGCACTCCACACCACCCCGGGTTAGACAATGGTGATATGCAAATCAGCTCTGACCCTGTGCCCCATGGGAACAGTCCAGTCCGAACTACAAAAGCCATGTCCTTCTCAGAACGGAATCAAGCATCCGAGGACCGGACCGGTTTCGAGGTAACACCTCTCATCAGCCCGGCTAGCGTGACTCCAGTGGTGTGGAGTGCCTGGGACCCACGTCTGAGCATCCCCAGCGCACTTATGGCGGAATTTGCAAACAAAACAGGTGATGGACCGAATGTGAATCAATGTCACACATTCACCCCAGTCCAAAGATCTGGGCCCAAATCCATCGTTTTTTTGCACTCCACACCACCCCGGGTTAGACAATGGCGATATGCAAATCAGCTCTGACTCTGTGCCCCATGGGAACAGTCCAGTCCGAACTACAAAAGCCATGTCCTTCCCAGAACGGAATCAAGCATCCGAGGACCGGACCGGTTTCGAGGCAACACCTCATCAGCCCGGCTAGCTTGACTCCAGTGGTGTGGAGTGCCTGGGACCCACGTCTGAGCATCCCCAGCGCACTTATGGCGGAATTTGCAAACCAAACAGGTGATGGACCAAATGTGGATCAATGTCACTCATTCACCCCAGTCCAAAGATCTGGGCCCAAATCCATCGTTTTTTTGCACTCCACACCACCCCGGGTTAGACAATGGCGATATGCAAATCAGCTCTGACCCTGTGCCCCATGGGAACAGTCCAGTCCGAACTACAAAAGCCATGTCCTTCCCAGAACGGAATCAAGCATCCGAGGACCGGACCAGTTTCGAGGTAACACCTCTCATCAGCCCGGCTAGCTTGACTCCAGTGGTGTGGAGTGCCTGGGACCCACGTCTGAGCATCCCCAGCGCACTTATGGCGGAATTTGCAAACAAAACAGGTGATGGACCGAATGTGGATCAATGTCACACATTCACCCCAGTCCAAAGATCTGGGCCCAAATCCATCGTTTTTTTGCACTCCACACCACCCCGGGTTAGACAATGGCGATATGCAAATCAGCTCTGACCCTGTGCCCCATGGGAACAGTCCAGTCCGAACTACAAAAGCCATGTCCTTCCCAGAACGGAATCAAGCATCCGAGGACCGGACCGGTTTCGAGGTAACACCTCTCATCAGCCCGGCTAGCTTGACTCCAGTGGTGTGGAGTGCCTGGGACCCACGTCTGAGCATCCCCAGCGCACTTATGGCGGAATTTGCAAACAAAACAGGTGATGGACCGAATGTGGATCAATGTCACACATTCACCCCAGTCCAAAGATCTGGGCCCAAATCCATCGTTTTTTAGCACTCCACACCACCCCGGGTTAGACAATGGCGATATGCAAATCATCTCTGACCCTGTGCCCCATGGGAACAGTCCAGTCCGTACTACAAAAGCCATGTCCTTCCCAGAACGGAATCAAGCATCCGAGGACCGGACCGGTTTCGAGGTAACACCTCTCATCAGCCCGGCTAGCTTGACTCCAGTGGTGTGGAGTGCCTGGGACCCACGTCTGAGCATCCCCAGCGCACTTATGGCGGAATTTGCAAACAAAACAGGTGATGGACCGAATGTGGATCAATGTCACACATTCACCCCAGTCCAAAGATCTGGGCCCAAATCCATCGTTTTTTTGCACTCCACACCACCCCGGGTTAGACAATGGCGATATGCAAATCAGCTCTGACCCTGTGCCCCATGGGAACAGTCCAGTCCGAACTACAAAAGCCATGTCCTTCCCAGAACGGAATCAAGCATCGGAGGACCGGACCGGTTTCGAGGTAACACCTCTCATCAGCCCGGCTAGCTTGACTCCAGTGGTGTGGAGTGCCTGGGACCCACGTCTGAGCATCCCCAGCGCACTTATGGCGGAATTTGCAAACAAAACAGGTGATGGACTGAATGTGGATCAATGTCACACATTCACCCCAGTCCAAAGATCTGGGCCCAAATCCATCGTTTTTTTGCATTCCACAACACCCCGGGTTAGACAATGGCGATATGCAAATCAGCTCTGACCCTGTGCCCCATGGGAACAGTCCAGTCCAAACTACAAAAGCCATGTCCTTCCCAGAATGGAATCAAGCATCCGAGGACCGGACCGGTTTCGAGGTAACACCTCTCATCAGCCCGGCTAGCTTGACTCCAGTGGTGTGGAGTGCCTGGGACCCACGTCTGAGCATCCCCAGCGCACTTATGGCGGAATTTGCAAACAAAACAGGTGATGGACCGAATGTGGATCAATGTCACACATTCACCCCAGTCCAAAGATCTGGGCCCAAATCCATCGTTTTTTTGCACTCCACAACACCCCGGGTTAGACAATGGCGATATGCAAATCAGCTCTGACCCTGTGCCCCATGGGAACAGTCCAGTCCAAACTACAAAAGCCATGTCCTTCCCAGAACGGAATCAAGCATCCGAGGACCGGACCGGTTTCGAGGTAACACCTCTCATCAGCCCGGCTAGCTTGACTCCAGTGGTGTGGAGTGCCTGGGACCCACGTCTGAGCATCCCCAGCGCACTTATGGCGGAATTTGCAAACAAAACAGGTGATGGACCGAATGTGGATCAATGTCACACATTCACCCCAGTCCAAAGATCTGGGCCCAAATCCATCGTTTTTTTGCACTCCACACCACCCCGGGTTAGACAATGGCGATATGCAAATCAGCTCTGACCCTGTGCCCCATGGGAACAGTCCAGTCCGAACTACAAAAGCCATGTCCTTCCCAGAACGGAATCAAGCATCCGAGGACCGGACCGGTTTCGAGGTAACACCTCTCATCAGCCCGGCTAGCTTGACTCCAGTGGTGTGGAGTGCCTGGGACCCACGTCTGAGCATCCCCAGCGCACTTATGGCGGAATTTGCAAACAAAACAGGTGATGGACCGAATGTGGATCAATGTCAAACATTCACCCCAGTCCAAAGATCTGGGCCCAAATCCATCGTTTTTTTGCACTCCACACCACCCCAGGTTAGACAATGGCGATATGCAAATCAGCTCTGACCCTGTGCCCCATGGGAACAGTCCAGTCCGAACTACAAAAGCTATGTCCTTCCCAGAACGGAATCAAGCATCCGAGGACCGGACCGGTTTCGAGGTAACACCTCTCATCAGCCCGGCTAGCTTGACTCCAGTGGTGTGGAGTGCCTGGGACCCACGTCTGAGCAACCCCTTTTGTTTTTTTTTTTGTTTTTTAATTTCGTTTAGAGGTCGGTTGTCGAATTAGATAGCTTAGTGTCTAATTGAGTTTATACTTGTAAATCAAAGAATAATTGGTATTATTAATATGAATGTAGTATACATTGTGAGGGCAAATGTACACAGAGAGGAGATTAGAAGAGAATATAGCAAATAAGAACATTAGCGTAGCCATAATCCAGAAAAAGGAAAAACAAATTCAATAAATTTGCTACAATCTGCTATCACGCCAGGCAGCAACTGGTGCCCAGGTCTTCAGCCCCACTTCTCTTAATTTTTTACCCTTAAATTCATACATAGCCGCCTCTATATTGTGTATTCCTAATAGTCTAGACAGCCACATTTGAAAGGTTGGGGCCTCAACATCTTTCCAAGCTGCTGAAATTAAAATTCTAAGTATGGCTGTAGAGATAAAGATTAAAGCTTCAGTCTCAATATTTAATTTCAATTTGCTTTGGCAACCTATGATCATGAGTGTAGGAGACAGGGTTATCTGAGCATCCAACAGCCTCGCCCAGAATAATTCAATCTCTATTTTAATTGTTTCAAGTTTCTCACACTCATAGAACATATGGGTAATATCGGCTGGTCCTTTGCAGCATCTAGGGCAGTTGCTGTTCTCCCTCTTACCCCAATCATAAAGCTTGGAGGGGGTGTAATAAAGATTAAATAGTGTTTTGAAGTGCTGAGCTCTTAGATTGGAGGAGCGTAGGAATCGTTTGTCCATTGCAAGGGCTCTGTCTAGGTCAATGTCCGGGTCCTCTAATTTTAAAGCCCAGGCTGCCTCAGTTTTGTCCATGTCGTCCTGGGATTCCTCCAAGAAGAGCCTATACAGTCCGTTGATTCTAGGTTCACCCCCCTTCAGATAATCCAGTAACTTACACCTCTCCCTCAAGATGATACGGGGCCTTATTGATCTAATTGTGCTGACTACCTGAGCATATTTATGATCTTGACTACCCTGGAGGGAGTGCCTTTGTCTTAATTCTTCCAGAGTTCTACACTCATCCCTGACCATGACTTGCCCAAGTGTCAAGATACCCTGTCGCTCCCAGTGTCTCCATGACCCATCTTTACTTAGGTTAGGAAAGAGGCCCGAGTTCCAGAGAGGGGTGTGGTGATTGTATTTAGAGATTGCCAATACTTTCTGAGCTGCTACCCAGACCCCCCATATCCCTTCAAGTGTCTTGAATCTAGACTTGTTATAATATCTTCTTTCTGGTTTCCTTAATAATACCCCAATAGCCTCGCTACCGAGCAGTAATTCAAAAATAGATGGGATCACATCTTGTCTGATCGGGGGGTTTGTATTGTTTCCCCCTGGATCGAATAATATAGCCATCTGCGTAAGAAGACAAGACCAATGGTAGTATCTAAGATTTGGCATTCCCAAGCCGCCCCTTTCCTGAGGCAAAGACATATATTTCATAGATCTTCTAACCTTTCCATACTGCCATAGGAAATTCATGAAGATGGATTCTATTTCTTTTATAATTTTCCCCTCTATTTTAAATGGGGTTGACCGGAATTTATATAGGACCTTGGGGAACATAGTCATTTTGATGACATTGGCACGACCTATTATTGAGAGTTGTAGTGTGTCCATTCTTTTTAGATTTTGCCTCATGGAGTTCATAAGAGGAATGAAGTTGTCTCTAATTATCAATTCTGGCTGTGCATTGATCGTTATCCCCAGATAAACCACGGAATCAACGAATCTGGAATCTGGTTTATTTACATTCTTAGAACAAAGGACCTGAGTCTTACCCACATTTAAGCGATAACCCGATTGACCACCAAATTTGCTCGTAATTCTCACCACTTCACGCATAGCCACGTCGGGATCAGTAGTAATAACGGCCAAATCATCGGCATACGCCAAGATTTTTGTTTGAAACCCCTTCGTGACTACCGGTGTGATTGCTCTGTTATTGATTATTTGGCGTATTAGAGGATCAATATACAAGGCAAATAAAATGGGTGAGCAAGGGCATCCCTGCCTTGTCCCCCTCATAATGAAGATCTTTTCCGAACTCTCGCCCATCATTTGAATTTTTGCGACTGGGGTAACATACATAGCCTGAATAGCCTTCATGAACCTTGGTCCAAACCCCCTTTCAGAGAGTGTGCTCCAAAGAAATTCCCATCTGACGCGATCAAAGGCTTTCTCCGCGTCTAGGAGGATCATTGCGACCCCTCCCTCCCCGGCAGCATGTACATCAAACAACGTGATAGCTCGTCTAATATGATCGGTAGTTCCCCTACCAGGGATAAAACCATGCTGCCAGGGAGAGACCAGGGTCCCAATGATCCGTCCCAAACGGGTTGCCAGGATCTTCGCGTATAATTTATTATCCGTATTTATTAGGGATAAGGGTCTATATGATCCCGGATTTTCCATGGGCTTGCCCTTTTTGTGAAACACCACTATATTGGTGTTCATCCATGACTCAGGGATTACGCCTGTATTTATAATCCCGTTGAAAAGGTCTAACAAAAGTATAGATGTTTCTTCAAATAGGTATTTATAAAGCTCCAATGGTAGACCGTCGGGGCCTGCAGCCTTCCCTGCTGCTAATTCTTGTATGGCCTCCGAGAGTTCATCCATAGTAATGGATTGTTCTAAAATTTCTCTGTCCCCCTGTGCCACTTTGATCCCCAGTCCTGTCCACTCACTCCTTGGTTCCTCAATGACCGGATCTTCCTGATACAGTGTTTGATAGTATCTTTTGAAGACGTTTATAATGTCCTTTGGCTCCTCATAGGTCCTGCCCTGCTCTTCTATACGTGTAATAATATTTTTCGAGGTCGCTTGTCTAATTCGTAATGCCAATGCTTTCCCGGCTTGTTCCCCCGACTCGTACATGTTTCTTCTTTGTGCTTGGTATTCAGCAGCTGCTTTTTTAGCGAATTGCTTTTGTATCTCGGCTTTGATTGTGCTCACCCTTTCAAAACTTATGGTATCCTGCCGTCCCTGGGATATATCTTTCCTGAGCTGTTCCTCAGCCGCTGTTAATTTATTCATTAATTGCTCTCTTTCTGAGTTGAGTCGTTTCCAATTTCGAGAGGTATAACTGCTGGTTTCTCCCCTTAAGGCAGCTTTATAACTGTCCCAAACAGAGTTTCATTTTGCGCTATATCTATTTGCATCAAAAAAGGCCTGTGACCAGTTCTTCATATGTGTTATATAAGTGCTATCTATTAAAAGTTTTTTATCGAAGGTCCATGGTCTCATTGGTTTAACTGGTCTGTTAAGAGGTATTGTTAATAATAATGGATTGTGGTCTGAAATTATCATAGGTAATTTACTGATTCCTGCTGTACTGATCTCTGTGGTAGAGATCATAAAATAATCTAGCTTGGAGTATTTCTTAAAAGGATGTGAAAAATATGTAAAACCTGGGTTCCCTGTTTCAATACTACCCCAAACATCTCTCAAGCTATGTGAATCCATCATTGAGCGTACTGCCCGATACACCCGGGGTTTGCGTCCGGTGTACCCGGTTCCCTCTTCGAAATCTGCCGAGATGTTAAAATCCCCGCATACCACTATGGGTGTTGGCCAAGCTGCTAGCTCCTTCTCCAAACGATCGAAGGTATCAGGGTCATCGCTATTAGCCCCGTAGATACAGCAAATAGTGATGCCCAGATTCATTTCACATAATGCCCAACGCCCTATAGTGTCAGCCTTGGAACGCTTGGCTCCCCCCAAACCCACCTTACCAATAATAGCGACCCCCCTGATAGTAGACGTTTGGGAGGAGCAAGAAAGAATTTCGAATCCCTTTAGGTTTAACCAATGCCTCTTTCCCCATGGCAAATGGGTCTCCTGCATACACATGATATCCATTCGTGTAAATTTAACAAATTCCTCTAGTCTTCCCGTTTTTTTCCAATCATTTAGGCCCCCTGTGTTCATAGAGCAGATCCTAAGCTTTGACATATTTCTGTCTTAAATCTTTCCTTCTATTCAACCTTCCATTTAACATAATAAAAGTGCAATTGACTACATACCTTGTAACAGCTTTAATTTTCAGCCTAATTATAGTTACGATATCATGAATTCTCTTTTTTAGTTTTACACCCCCCCAGCACCATCCCAAGCCTCCTTTCCCCCCCTTCCACCACCCCATCCCTCCCACCCCACCCCCGCCACCCATTGAGGCATCCTGGGTCTGGCCGGATCCAGGTGTGGGCGTCTATGTGATCCCTACGCCGACGATCGCTCTCAGAGCCTCCGGCCCCGCCATTAGAGAATAACAAAAGAGCACCAAAGCCAAAAAAAGAAGGAGAGGAGAGACAACTGATCAAAAAGAAATAAAAGCTTGAGCCTGTATCATAGCAGTAGTTAATATGAAGCTCCAAGAATTAATTTAATTTGTCCCCACTAGAATGACATTTTTTTTTTTTTTTGATTCATAGTATTTATCAGTTGTCCTTCCTTGCATTGTCCGATATTTCTTGCAGGTATCCTTCCGCTTGAATTTCACTATTAAAAAAGCGGGTGGTACCTTTGAAGATTACTTTCAGGTGGGAGGGGTTTTGTAAGTAGACAGTAGCACCAGCTTTTTCGAAAGGAGTGAAGAGCTGCCGCATTCTCCATCTTCTTTCGACTGTTGGATGTGCAAAGTCGGGTCTAACAAAAAAGAAGAATCCATTGTATTCACGCTTACTGGTAGGACGCGCTAGGTCGTAAATGGCTTCCCGTAAAAGAAAATTGCCAAAATACACTAGCATTGCCCTAGGGTATTTAGAAGGGTTCTCATTTTGTTTATGTGTGAGGGGAAAACGATGGGCCCGCTGAATTTCTTTGTCCATGTCCCAGGATTCTAATTCCAGGAACGTTTTTTTCAGAAGATTGCTTATATATCCCCTAGGATCATTCCTCTCCACTGCTTCCGGGATGCCAAGAAAACGAAGGTTGTTTCTTCTGGAGCGGTTCTCCTGATCTTCAACCTTGAACATTAAGTCTCTAATGATCCCTTCCTGAGATTTTTCTTGCTTTTGGAGGCAGGCAACATCTTTCTCTAAATACTCAGTACGAGTTTCTAGGGATGTCATCCTTTCCGATATCTCGGTACAGGTACTACCTACTTTGTTGACCACCCCTTCTAACTTCTGAATTGCAGCATGATTCCTTTCACTGTCTTTCTTTATATCCTTGTGGAGGTCCCTAATAGTCATCAAAATATCTTTTAAAGAGGGCTCAGCCAGTTTCCCTTTTCTTGCTGCCGATCCATTTTGTAGTAGGTTATCGCTCCCGTTTGAATCCTCGTCCCTGTGCTGGGACGGTACAGCTTCGTCAGAATCATTAGATTTGTTCCTACTTTCGCTGACTTGCTCCGTAATGCTTCCTTGATCTGAGCTTTCTTCAAAGTTTGACTTGTTGAGCCGTTGGTTCCTTGTTCTTCTTTTCTCGAGTTTTTTTCCCCGTGGAGTATAACCTTGATCTGCGGCACTGAATTTCTTGGGGTCTAAGGAGTCAGTACCTGCGGGTGTTGAGCCTTGAGTTGGATTAATATTATCGTCACTGATCTCGCTTGTTGTAGATATACCAGTCTCATATATATCGGCATCCGAACCCTCAGATGGATTTTCTGCTTGAGATTGTCTCAATTTCGCGATAGATGGATTGCATAAGGAGCTGGGAGTCTCGTTATAGCCAGATTGCTTTAAAGGAGAATTTGTTGATAGTGATGTAGATGTTTCAGGGTCTGGTGTCAAATGTGTCATCATATCCTCCTCATTCTTAGATGATTCCTCCGTAACAGGATATTTCAAGACTTTTTTTGACCCTCCCTTGGGTATAGGGCTAAAAATACTAGATATACTTGGCTGAAGTGTACTGGCTTGTTCGGTAGCAGTAGCTTTGGCGGTTGCTTTCAAGATCTTAATGGTTTGAAGTCTCTTTGCTTTTTTTGCCATTAACTCCACATCTTCATCTACTTCAAGGCTCCTCTCCTTCCCTTTATCCTTTCGTTGGACTTTCTCTTTTTCCCCATAGCATTTTTTTATTTCTTTCTTTGATTTTTTCATTCTCTATTTCTATCTCTTTGTCTTTGTTTTTGTCTTTATCTTTATCTTTTTCTTTTTCTAAACCTTTGCCCTTTGATTTGTCCTTGCTTTTATCTTTGTCTCTCCCTTGCCCTTCCTCTCTTAATTTATTTTTAATTTCCTTTGCCTTGGCTCCCCGAGTTTCTGGTCCCTTTATCTCTGGTCGTTTATCTGTATTTTCATCCATCAATTTGCAATGGTCAACAGCATTTTCAATTTCAGTTCCAGTTTCAAGTATGTAGGGGCCCGCCTCTACACTCTTGGAGGGTGTCGTTGAGCTGTTTAATTCCCTTGATAATTCCAGTTTATTCTCTGTTTTTTTTTCCGAGTTGATCCCACTGTGTTTTATTGGCTCAGTTTGCTCCTTCTGCAGGCTCGGGACTGATAATGTTACTGATGCTCCAGTTCCTGCTCCATGAACCAAGTCTTCCATAGCAATTCTTCTATGAGGTGTTTTCCCTGGCCCAAAAGTATGTAGCGGTGTGCTGCTGAGCGAAAAAATTAGGATAGCCACCTCTCCTTGAACCCTGCCCTTTATCGCTTTTTGAACCCCTCGCTCTCCCTTATATAGCCTCACTTGGACAGGGATCCTAAATTGCGGGTCGGGCTCACAAGGTGTATTGTTTATGCAGTTTATTATATTTATGATGCGATAGACTCCGAGCTCGATTTGAATTTGAATTGCTGCTCTCACCGCTTGAAATCTAGTGAGGTCATAAGTAAGCTGTTTATATTCTTTTGTGAAACGGGTTTTTATTTTCAGTCTCTGCTTCTGCTTCTGCCTCACCTGACCAAACGGGTTTTTATTTTTATTATTTACAAACCCCACTCTCATTGCAGACAGCTATTAGACTCCCAAATCCCCTCAGCCAAAGTGCTTGCTATATTTTTGATTTTATCCGAATGTCAGACTGACACTCTATTTCAGTTCTGTTGAAAACTATTCATATATCCGCTTTTAACTCTTGATTCAATTTCACTTCAGATTCAATTCCCATGTTCAAGGTATTGATTGCGGGCTATTATTTATTACGTCTGTCCTAGCCTGTCTGGCCGGTGGTGACCTCGCTTGTTTGTGAACAGAGTGTGAAGCTACAGGACAAGCGGCTGCTTGAGGGAGAGAATACACAGCTATAGTTTTTTTTTTTTTGTCCTTTTTTTGTGCCGTTTTTTTTCGGTATATATTTTCAATTACTTCCGCCAGACAAGTGATGACAGTTTCCCCCTTGCCAGACGAGGAGGAGTGGAGAGAGCTTGGGGCCTCTGCGCTGGCTTTTAAATTGCACTGCACTCGTGCCTTATGCCAACATCACCCGCAGTAAAGCCTCTGCTGTCCGTATCATTAGAGAAGCAGAGGGCGCGGTTGCATCGTCATTGAGGTTGGGGTCAGATGCCTGCGATGCCACGGCAGCAGAAGCTATAGCGGACAGGAACCCCTCCACGCCGCTCACCTTTATGTCTCAGCCTCAGTCCGATCCGCTGCTGCCTCCGCTACCTCCAATTTGAACCCCCCGGGCTGGGCCGCGTTTGACGATCGCTGGACAGGCACTCTGCACTCCGCGTTCGGCGCTCAGTGCTCTCCGTTCAAAGAATGTCGCCAGCCGCAAGAGGAGGAGGATATATTGTCACCCGCCAAGAACCAGGAGATCCGGAACCCGAGACCTCACGCCTGCAGCTCCACAGCACCCTCACTGAGACCTCATGTCACCGCGGGTACTGTTAGATCAGCTCACAGCCACGATTAGCTCAGAGAAAAGTAGATAACATGCTTAATCTCTAGGGCATAGCAGAGCACAGAGACCCGTGAGAGCGATGTGGTAGCGACCTCTCACTCAGGCGCCATCTTGCCTCCTCTGCTCCACGTCTGAGCAACCCCAGCGCACTTATGGCGGAATTTGCAAACAAAACAGGTGATGGACCGAATGTGGATCAATGTCACACATTCACCCCAGTCCAAAGATCTGGGCCCAAATCCATCGTTTTTTTGCACTCCACACCACCCCGGGTTAGACAATGGCGATATGCAAATCAGCTCTGACCCTGTGCCCCATGGGAACAGTCCAGTCCGAACTACAAAAGCCATGTCCTTCCCATGGGGCACAGGGTCAGAGCTGATTTGCATATCGCCATTGTCTAACCCGGGGTGGTGTGGAGTGCAAATAAACGATGGATTTGGGCCCAGATCTTTTGACTGGGATGAATGTGTGACATTGATCCACATTCGGTTCATCACCTGTTTTGTTTGCAATACCGCCATAAGTGCGCTGGGGATGCTCAGACGTGGGTCCCAGGCACTCCACACCACTGGAGTCAAGCTAGCCGGGCTGATGAGAGGTGTTACCTCGAAACCGGTCCGGTCCTCGGATGCTTGATTCCGTTCTGGGAAGGACATGGCTTTTGTAGTTCGGACTGGACTGTTCCCATGGGGCACAGGGTCAGAGCTGATTTGCATATCGCCATTGTCTAACCCAGGGTGGTGTGGAGTGCAAAAAAAACGATGGATTTGGGCCCAGATCTTTTGACTGGGATGAATGTGTGACATTGATCCACATTCGGTCCATCACCTGTTTTGTTTGCAATACCGCCATAAGTGCGCTGGGGATGCTCAGACATGGGTCCCAGGCACTCCACACCACTGGAGTCAAGCTAGCCGGGCTGATGAGAGGTGTTACCTCGAAACCGGTCCGGTCCTCGGATGCTTGATTCCATTCTGGGAAGGACATGGCTTTTATAGTTCGGACTGGACTGTTCCCATGGGGCACAGGGTCAGAGCTGATTTGCATATCGCCATTGTCTAACCCAGGGTGATGTGGAGTTCAAAAAAACGATGGATTTGGGCCCAGATCTTTTTGACTGGGATGAATGTGTGACATTGATCCACATTCGGTCCATCACCTGTTTTGTTTGCAATACCGCCATAAGTGCGCTGGGGATGCTCAGACGTGGGTCCCAGGCACTCCACACCACTGGAGCCAAGCTAGCCGGGCTGATGAGAGGTGTTACCTCGAAACCGATCCGGTCCTCGGATGCTTGATTCCGTTCTGGGAAGGACATGGCTTTTGTAGTTCGGACTGGACTGTTCCCATGGGGCACAGGGTCAGAGCTGATTTGCATATCGCCAATGTCTAACCCAGGGTGGTGTGGAGTGCAAAAAAACGATGGATTTGGGCCCAGATCTTTTGACTGGGATGAATGTGTGACATTGATCCACATTCGGTCCATCACCTGTTTTGTTTCCAACTGGACTGGCAGCACATAACAATATAGGGATTACTCTACATCGTTTACTGATGCTGCCAGTTGAGCATGATAATAAATTGCATTACAACAAGCTATCTGGAGATGCGTGTTCTGAAGTTTCCAGAGTCTTGAAGAAAATGAAACTTCTTATCCTTTTGTGCATTTGAGAATGCAAGAAATTCTTAGAACAGAGTATGATGTGTTATTTGGAGGAAAACACATTATTGTTTTTGGAGATCTATTGCAGTTGACTCCAGTAAAAGGACAACCAGTGTTTAAAATGTTTACGCATGAAGATACCAGGAAGTCCCTTGGAAGCATTGGAAACGTTAATATATGGTTAAATTTTAAATATGCTGAACTGCTTCAAAATATGCGACAGGCAAAGGATGAAGATTATAAAAATATTCTACAAGATGTAAGAATCGGAAAAGTAAGTGAGCTTGGGAAAGAAGCTTTACATACTCAATTCATTTCAAATTTGTATCCAAATGAAAACATTCTTCCAGAGAATATTTGTAAAAAAATGACTGAGAAGAAATCTGGGATATGTTTGATGCCAACTCTGCAAGAATGTTCCATCTTCAACAACAAAATGTTAAAGTTAGAAAATGAAGAGATTGTGAAACTGGAAGCAATAGATAAAATAGAGCATATGGGTGCAACAATTGTTTTGTCAGAAAATTTGAAAACAAAATTGGATTCATTAGAGAAAAGTATTTCTAAAACAGCTGGTTTTGAAAAGACTCTGAATGTGTGTTTAAATTGTCGTATCATTTTGAGAAGGAATTTAAATGTTGAAAGAGGTCTGGTAAATGGAGCAATGGGTTATGTTGTTGATTTTGTGAATTATAGAAATAGAGATGGAATTGAATTTTTAAAAATAGAATTTGATGGTATTGAGCAAGTACAACAAATCAGTCGTTGTTCTGCTAGATTTTTGCTTGTAAAAGACTTATGTTCGCCGAAAACAGTTTCCTGTTTGTTTGGCATATGCGGTGACAATTCATAAATCTCAAGGTTTAAGTGTAGATAGTGCTTTGGTGAACATTTGAAGATCTGTGTTTAAAGAGGATATGGCATATGTGGCATTATCACGAGTCAGAACTTTATCAGGATTGTACTTGATTGAGTGTGATGAGACAAAGATTTGTGCAGATCTAGATTGTGTTAAAGAATACAATAGGCTAAGAAGAGAGTAGGCTCCACATTTGCCTCAATATCCTCTGTTTGAAAAACGTGTGGTAGGCCGAAAAAGAAGAAATGAGAATAATTGCAGCGAGGTAGTAGCAAAAAGACGAAAAGTAGATGAAACTGTAATTCAAAACAGAAAGAAAAAGGATTCTGATGAAAATGTTGTTGGATTTCAGTTTGAAAACAGGTCTGGTGTCAACTGCTATGCTAATGTAGTGGTTAATGTTGTTTTTTATCTTCAAACTTTACAAGAACAGATTATTGAAAATTGGGATCAAAGATTGTGTAGTTTATTGAATTCTGTGTTTGAGAAATGTAGCAGTGATAGAGCAAAAATAGAAAGTGTAACAGAAATTCGAAATATTTTAGATATGTGTTCTGGTCAAGATACATTTTCACAGAACATTCAGCAGGATTGTCAGGAATTTTCAATGTATATGTTTGGTGTTTTGGAAGATGAAGGTGTAGATGTAGATAATCTTTTTAGCCTTTTTTATCAATGGCAGCATGAATGCCACAACTATAGTTCATCAAGTACTACTAGAATAGACACTGAAAGATTTATATATTTGACTTTAACAGACTGTAAATCAGTGTAATTTAAAAATCTAGTTAAAGCAGCAGATCATAATATGGTGTGTACCCAATGTAAGTGTCCAATGCTATCCACATTATTTATACAAAGTTATGGTCAGTATATCATTTTAGTTTTCCAACGATGTAGACCTGATGGATTTAAATTGACAACTTCTTTCAAAAATGTTGTGGCTTCTCAGTTATCAATTTCAGGAAGAACCTTTACAACTGTAGCTATTATTTATCATGACGGTTCTTCGACAACATCAGTACATTATACATGCTACTTAAAATGTCAAAAAGGTTGGAGTTACTGCAATGATTTTCATTTGACTTCTAAACAATGTTTGCCTTATGACTTTAAAAATTGTTACCTAGTGTTTTTAAAACCAAAGTTTTAGTAAAGGTAATTGGCCTTTGAAGACGGGAGTAGTTAATAAAAGTTAGTTAGTTAGTTAGTCTAATGTTTAAAATTATTTATCTCATATAGGTACTGTAAGTGGATCTCATAGTAAAAAATACTCATATATCTGACACGATTTGGCCTTAAGGAAAGTGTAAGGTATGATGTTCTTAGATCTTTTTTCATAGGAAGTCGATGAAATGGAAGTTATAGAGAACAGCAGACTTTTTTTCCACTAAAAGGACCTTCACTATCTTCTATTTGGCCTCAAGGAAAAGTAAGTGAATCAAAGATTACTGTACATATATTATTTGTAAGTTTTTATGTTTTTTTAAACACAATCTTTTAGATTGTGGTTTATTTTTTTCCCGCTGTTATATGATGAAGAGTTTGAACTCACTAATTTAAGTGAAATTCAATATATTCTGAGAACAGCAAAGATAAACAATATAACATATTGTATAAGTCATTCTATAGTTTGCATTGTGTAATTTATATTGTATTCCCATTGTCTCACACTCATTTTCCTTTTTCCACCCTTATTTAGCTCTCTTTACTCACGTACACTGCCTTTTTTCACTTTGTTTCATCGCTGTTCCTTTACTCCACTTCTTTCACAATTTCTCAATCCAATTTCAATTGTCTGCATTTCCTCTCTCCCTTCCACCACTTTTCAGCTTTCGCACATTCTCTCAGTACCACTGCTTTAGTTCTCTTCCCCTCTCTTTCCTTCTTTTGCTCTTTTACTCTTTTTCCTTTCTCACTCATTGTACTGCAGTTCACTCAGTCCTTCCCTTTGTCTTTCTGTGTACTTACTCTCTCACTCCTTTTTCCTCTATCGTTCTATATTAACCTCATTCCTTTCATCCCTTTACTCTGTGACTCCCCTTCACTCACTCTCAGTCATCTTCCATTCCTCTTTCTTATTAATGGTTCCTCATTTAGACTCCTCTCCTTTTCACTCATTTTCCTTTTACTTTCTTCTCTCACATTCTTTTAGTATCTTACTTATCTTCAGTAATTTGATCTCTTTCTATTTCTTTTTCCCTCTTTTTTGTTTTTCTACATTACTTTATTTCTGTTTTTGTATCCTTCACTATTGCTTTATTTCTTAGTACACTTTTTTTGATTTTTTACCTCTTGACCTGTTTCTTCTATTTTAAAATATATATTTTACTAATTATAACTTGTTTTTTCTTTTGTCTTTAACAGATACAAAGTGTAGTTTAAAGATGCAAGTAAGTTTTCATTAATTATATGGTAAGTGTGACTACAAAATGTAGTTTGCCATCACCCTTTGCTTTACCCTCACTACTTTTCTCTCAACCTACCTCACCCCTGTTTTCTTACTCTGCTTCCCTCACTTATTCTTATCCTCCATATTTACTTCTCTTTTCCTTACTTTCCTACCACATTCAACGTCTTTCAGTGCCCCTGCTCACCCACACTCCCTCTCTTTCCTTTTTTTTCTGCTTCACTTAGTCCCTTTCTGACACTCCTTCCTTTACTCTCTCTGTTCTTTCTTGCTGTCACTCCCCATTTCTTACCCTTATTCACTTTTATCCACCCTCTTTCACTCCTCTTTACTTACACTCACTGCTATTTTCTTTCTCACCGTCACCACTGTTCCTTTTCTCTGGTTCCGTCACTACCTGTCGTTCCCCATCCTTTACTCGCCTTCCTTTTACTCTCATCACCCATTCACATTCTCCCAGAACATCTGCTTTAGTTTTCTTCCTCTTTCTTCTCTTCTTTTGCTCCCTTATTCATTTTCCTTTTCTCAGTTACTTCCTCTTATACCTTTTCTCTGTTTTACTATCTATTACACAGTCCCTCTGTGTTTCTCCCTCTAGCTCTCTTTCTCTTTACACCACTCTCTTTGTCCCCATTCCTCATGCTCACTCCTTCATTATTTTTTTTTGTTGGTGCGCTGACGGGACGCGCCCCGGTACACGCACCGGGGCGCTCACCGGTACGTGCACCGGGAGCGCTCCAGAGTGAAATATAAAAAAAAAATGAATATACTTTAAAAAAATATATATTATATTAATATACAATATAGGATTCATTTTTAGAAAAACATACCTTTCTAAGCTATAGATCTTTGCGAAAAAATAACCTTAGAAATTCACTAAAAAACACATAGGTATGAGGCCCTATAAAAAGTTAGGAATTAGCAGTTAAAAAACCTATGAAATTCCCAGAAAAAACCATAGGTTTCGCACCAGTTATAGTTCGGAATTAGCATTTAAAAAACCTATGAAATTCATAGAAAAAACCATAGGTTTCACACCAGTTATAGTTAGGAATTAGCATTTAAAAAACCTATTAAATTCACTGAAAAAACCATAGGTTTCACAACAGTTATAGTTACCTGGAAATTTTACTGACATAAAACTATTGAAATTCTCACGTTATAGTTAGTTGGACTCACTATAACTTGCGCGTGTAATGCACTGCTGATGACATCACACATTACGTCACTCATGACATGTTCAGTGAGTTTAAAAATCCTGATGACATGTACACATATTGCACGTTAACAAGGGCTTTTTTAGCCTGAAACATGTTGTGTTGGGTCCAAATCAATAAATTATTTTGCCTGAAGTACTGCTTGTTTGATCTATATATATATATTATATATATATATATATATATATATATATATATATATATATATATATATATATATATATATATATACATATATATATACATATATATATATACATATATACATATATATATACATATATATATGTATACATATATATATATATGTATATATATATATATATATATATATATATATATATATATATATATATATATATATATATATATATATATTCACTGAAAAAACCATAGGTTATAGACCATATATAGTTAGGAATTAGCATTTACAAAACCTTATTTTACTCACACAAAACCATTGAAATTCGCATATATAGTTAGTTGCACTAACTATATATCGCGCACCCGCAATCCACTGCTGATCATGTCACATATTACATCATTCATGACATGGTCAGTGACATCACTGATGACATCACTGATGACATCTCAAATGACATCACTGATGACATCACTGATGACATCTCAAATGACATCACTGATGACATCACTGATGACATCTCAAATGACATCACTGATGACATCACTGATGACATCTCATTTGACATTACTGATCACATCACTGATGACATAATTCATGTGATAATACGATGAACCTCTTCAGACTCTAATATAACCTTAGATACACTCAGTGTAAACAGACACTCACAGACTGTCACTAATCCATGGAGTTACTCACACACCTAGTCAGTCATGCAAAGAATCAATCACACCTCCATTTCCTCAACTATACAGTTATACACACCTTACTTATTCAAACATATACTAACACATATTTACTCTCTTATACAATCCCTGATACAAGTTCACAATGATCCATACAGCCACTCACACATTCACTGGCTCTTATGCACAGTTATTTATATATGTCAACTCTCACATGTACTGTGTTTTACATATGTACTTACTTTGACATGTAGCACTGAGATATCCATTCACTCACCAATACACTCATGCACACAGTCAATCGCCACATGCACTTTTGAACCCATACATCTAGTGAATCAACTGCTCACACATCTATGCACAGAGTCATACACCTCCCAGCCACCCACACACACACTCAGTCTCCCATACAAATACTTGGGCAACCAATCAATAACCCATATAGTTACTCATATAGCTACTGATCAACACATGCAGCAGTTTACAGACAAACAGACATAATGATGCACAAATTAAGACAGTTTAGTCACTAACCCATGCACTCAGTGAGACACATTTAATCACTCACATATACAGTCAGTCATGCACCTACTAAATCCTTCATCTAAACACTTATACATCCACTCATTCTTCAATATGTAAGACATATTTTAACTTTACAGAAACATACAGTCACTGGATGTTGTCATCAGTGATGTCATCAGTGATGTCATTTGAGATGTCATCAGTGATGTCATCAGTGATGTCACTGACCATGTCATGAATGATGTAATATGTGACATGATCAGCAGTGGATTGCGGGTGCGCGATATATAGTTAGTGCAACTAACTATATATGCGAATTTCAATGGTTTTGTGTGAGTAAAATAAGGTTTTGTAAATGCTAATTCCTAACTATATATGGTCTATAACCTATGGTTTTTTCAGTGAATTTTCAAGGTTTTGTAAATGCTAATTCCTAACTATATATGGTCTATAACCTATGGTTTTTTTCAGTGAATTTCAATGGTTTTTTAATAGCAAATATCAAAAGCTGTAAAATGTATTCTTCTTTTAAAGGAAAAATATATTTTATATGTATTTAATATAATTTTTTTATTTATATAAATTTTTTGAGGGAACAAATTTATCAACTATCATGCTGAAGAAGAGTGTGGGGAAAAAAAACAAAGAGGGGGACTAAGAGGAAAGAACAATCAGTTCAAAAATACAATTGCTTTAAAGCATGAAGTGGTTTTCCACACATTTACATTTAAATAACCCATATTAGAACATACAAAATATCTACAGAGGAGATGGTGTACATTGCATTTTAGACTCTTCATTGGTACCTACATGTTGGTACTTACATCACCCACACAACACAACAGCTCTATTCAGAGCTACCCTACCTCAAAGCACTCTAAAATATTATTTTACTATTTCCCTTGGTTTTCCCCTTGTTACGCTTTCTGGAACGCTAGCCGGTGCGCGGACCGGGCCTCCTCAGCCACCCTCAGAAAACCTAGGGGGTCAGGATATGTCTCCCGTGCCCCCTTATACCCATTTCCAACATTGTTTATCCTCCATCTTGTGACTAAATTTGTCCGAAACACAAGATGGCGGACTTCCGTTACGCTACCGGTGAGCTACCCGGTTCGCGTACCGGGTAGCGCTTCCACCGCGAAAAATCGAAAAAAAAATTATTTTATTTTTTTGCCCCACGGAGCCCTTTAATAGCCCCCACATCAATCCTAAGGGGTCAGGAGGGGTATACCTTGCCCCTTTCATTCATTTCCCCCTTCGTTTATTTCCACCTCTTGTCTCTCGATCCTACCGAGAGACAAGATGGCGGCCGCTCCGGACTGTTTAGAATGTTGAGAGTCACCGGAGAGCCAATCCGCTTCTTCTCGCGAAGTTCCGTTACGCGTCTGGTACGCGAACCGGGGCGCTAACCGGGACGCTGTCACAGATATATATATTTTTTGAACGTTAATTTCTCAAAGTCCACTGGAGCACATATCTTGAGACCTAGCAAAGGCACATCGGGCAAACAGTCTCTACAATTTTGCCAAGTTTCATAGAAATCCATTCAGCCGTTCGAGCTAAAAGTGAGTCCAACCACCCTATGGAAAACTCAATGTTAAAAACATGTTTTGGGACCCCCCTTTTTTCTCGGCCCCCGCTTGACGAAACCCCCCCAAACTTTCAGGGGACGCTCAGAAACAGAATGTGCCATTTTCCTGAAAATTTCAGCCAATTCCGTCCATCAACGCCAAAGTTATTCAACATAGAATTTTCAGAAATCCCTATTCAAAAAAATCCTAACTATATATACCTACTGGCGACCGCCAGTAGGTAATATATATATATATATATATATATATATATATGTGTATATATATATATATATATATATATATATATATATATATATATATATATAACATTTTTATGGCAAAATGAAACCCCTCATTTTGTTCCTTTGCAAATTAAATGTTTTAAGTGTTAACACTTTATTCCAATCAAGATGACTTCAGGTATGCCATACTTTTGTCATAAGTAAGACTGTTAGCGCTCTAGTTGTTCTTTAGAACACTCTGGGACATTCTGTCACTGGGCTATAGTTGGGCTACATCTGGCTGATATTTGGGCTACATTTGTTTTTTTTTTACTCTGGTGGCCATCTTTGGGCTACATTGGGCTACATTTGGGCTCTAACATATATATAGCCCAATGTAGCCCAATATATATTTTTCAAAGTTAATTTTCGTAAAAACCACTGGAGCATATATCTTGAGACATAGCAAAGGCACATCGGGCTACCAGTCCCTACAATTTTGCCAAGTTTTGTGGAAATCCATTCAGCCGTTCGAGCTAAAAGTGAGTCCAACTGCCCTATGGAAAAATCAATGTTAAAAACACGTTTGGGACCCCCCTTTTTTCTCGGCCCCCGCTTGACGAAACCCCCCCAAACTTTCAGGGGACGCTCAGAAACAAAATGTGCCATTTTCCTTAAAATTTCAGCAAATTCCGTCCATCAACGCCAAAGTTATTCAACATAGAATTTTCAGAAATCCCTATTCAAAAAAATCCTAACTATATATACCTACTGGCGACCGCCAGTAGGTAATATATATATATATATATATATATATATATATATATATATATATATATATATATATATATATATATATATATATATATATATATATATATATATATATATATATATATATATATATATATATATGTATATATATATATATATATATATATATATATATATATATATATATATATATATATATATATGTATGTATGTATATATATATATATATATATATACACATATATATGTATATTACCTACTGGCGGTCGCCAGTAGGTATATATAGTTAGGATTTTTTCTCTATGGGATTTTTGAAAATTCTATGTCTAATAACTTTGGCGTTTGTGGACGGAATTGGCTGAAATTTTCAGGAAAATGGAACATTTTGTTTCTGAGCAGCCCCTGACAATTTGGGGGAGTTTCATCAAGGGGGGGCCGAGTAAAAAGGGGGGTCCCAAAACGCGTTTTTCCCATGTTAATTTCCATAGGGCGGTTGGCCTCACTTTTAGCTCGAACGGCTGAATGGATTTGCACGAAACTTGGCAAAATTGTAGGGACTGTTAGCCCGATGTGCCTTTGCTAGGTCTCAATATATGTGCTCCAGTGGATGTTGAGTAATTTAGGTTCAAAAAAAGATATATATCTGGGCGGAGCCTAACCACACATCTGATCTGATTGGCTGTCAGCACTTCATCCAAGAAGTGTTGGCAGCCATCTTGGGACCAATATACATGATAGCACCTCATTAAAAAGCATTGTAGTTAATAGAGGGTTTTAGGACTTTAGTTACATTATAAATCATTTGTTGATGGTACCATACTCGTTTTAGGAATTGTGGTGGGTTCTAAGGTGATTTTACCATGTGAAAAAACCTTCTGCTGTGATATCATGAATATTGTTTGAAAGAAAACTAATATCTCATGATTTTCCCACAGTGGTTTGGAAGGGGATCTATAAGCTAAACTGAAAGCATATTTTCTGTAAATTCACATTATCTTTCTCAGTTATGTGAAAATGAAGTCTGACATTCTCAGTAAAACATGTACATCCAACAAGGACAGAGACTGTCAGTTGATTCCTTTGTGTTCTACTGCAGCCTCCTAGAGTGTTCTAAAGAACAACTAGAGCGCTAACAGTCCTACTTATTACAAAGGTATGGCACACCTGAAGCCATCTTGATTGGAATAAAGTGGTAACTCTTAAAACATTTAATTTAAAAAGAAACAACATGAGGGGGTATATTTTGCCATAGAAAGTATGATTAGTGCTGCAGAATGAAAAATTAGGGCACATTTTGAGTGACTTCTCAAATCCTTTTCTATTTCATTAAAACATTCTGACATGCAGTCTCCCAAAATGACCACCAGAGACAAAAGAGCCCAAATGTAGCCCAAATATCACCCAGATGTAGCCCAAGTATAGCCCAAAGACAGAATGTTCCAGAGTGTTCTAAAGAACAACTAGAGCGCTAACAGTCCTACTTATTACAAAGGTATGGCACACCTGAAGCCATCTTGATTGGAATAAAGTGGTAACTCTTAAAACATTTAATTTAAAAAGAAACAACATGAGGGGGTATATTTTGCCATAGAAAGTATGATTAGTGCTGCAGAATGAAAAATTAGGGCACATTTTGAGTGACTTCTCAAATCCTTTTCTATTTAATTAAAACATTCTGACATGCAGTCTCCCAAAATGGCCACCAGAGACAAAAGAGCCCAAATGTAGCCCAAATATCACCCAGATGTAGCCCAAGTATAGCCCAATGACAGAATGTCCCAGAGTGTTCTAAAGAACAACTAGAGCGCTAACAGTCCTACTTATTACAAAGGTATAGCACACCTGGAGCCATCGTGATGGGAATAAAGTGGTAACTCTTAAAACATTTAATTTAAAAAGGAACAAAATGAGGGGGTATATTATGCAATAGAAGGTATTATTAGTGCTACAGAAAGAAAAATTAGGGCACATTTTGAGTGACTTTTCAAATCCTCTTCTATTTCATTAAAAAATTCTGACATGCAGTCTCCCAAAATGGCCACCAGAGACAAAAGAGCCCAAATGTAGCCCAAATATCACCCAGATGTAGCCCAAGTATAGCCCAATGACAGAATGTCCCAGAGTGTTCTAAAGAACAACTAGAGCGCTAACAGTCCTACTTATTACAAAGGTATAGCACACCTGAAGCCATCTTGATTGGAATAAAGTGGTAACTCTTAAAACATTTAATTTAAAAAGGAACAAAATGAGGGGGTATATTTTGCCATATGAATTATGATTAGTGCTGCAGAAAGAAAAATTAGGGCACATTTTGAGTGACTTTTCAAATCCTCTTCTATTTCATTAAAACATTCTGACATACAGTCTCCCAAGATGGCCACCAGAGACAAAAGAGCCTAAATGTAGCCCAAATATCACCCAGATGTACCCCAAGTATAGCCCAATGACAGAATGTCCCAGAGTGTTCTAAAGAACAACTAGAGCGCTAACAGTCTTACTTATGACAAAAGTATGGCACACCAGAAGCCATCTTGATTGGAATGAAGGGGTAAGTCTGAAAACACTCAATTTAAAAAGGAAAAACATGAGGGGGTTAATTTTGCCATAGAAAGTATGATTAGTGCTTCAGAAAGAAAAATTAGGGATCATTTTGAGTGACTTCTCAAATCCTCTTCTATTTCATTAAAAAAATTCTGACATGCAGACTGAAACATGCACTTTGAATACCAGCAGCAGACGTCCCTGGTGAGCAGTAGCTTTACTACAGTGATCTAATGTGCAACTAGAGTGCTAACATTCAGAATTTATGGCAAATGTGTGACACATCTGAATGCCTTCTTGATGGAACCAAAGTAAACAAGCATTGAAAATGCAATAGATCTCGCCCTCGTTTAAGTTAAAGCCATTCTGTTTGTAATGAGGTGGCTTTTTAGCTTTGCTTTTATTAGTGTTTTTTCAACTTTCATGTAAATAACATGCATCTGTATGCATATAAGTGTATGTATGCATGCATTTATGTTTGTATTTATATAGATATACAGATGATATATGTTTATATATGTATGTATATATATATATTCACTGAAAAAACCATAGGCTATAGACCATATATAGTTAGGAATTAGCATTTACAAAACCTTGAAAATTCACTGAAAAAACCATAGGTTATAGACCATATATAGTTAGGAATTAGCATTTACAAAACCTTGAAAATTCACTGAAAAAACCATAGGTTATAGACCATATATAGTTAGGAATTCGCATTTACAAAACCTTATTTTACTCACACAAAACCATTGAAATTCCATATATAGTTAGTTGCACTAACTATATATCGCGCACCCGCAATCCACTGCTGATGATGTCACATATTACATCATTCATGACATGGTCAGTGACATCACTGATGACATCACTGATGACATCTCAAATGACATCACTGATGACATCTCAAATGACATCACTGATGACATCACTGATGACATCTCATTTGACATTACTGATCACATCACTGATGATATCATTCATGTGATAATACGATGAACCTCTTCAGACTCTAATATAACCTTAGATACAATCAGTGTAAACAGACACTCACAGACTGTCACTCATCCATGGAGTTACTCACACACCTAGTAAGTCATGCAAAGAATCAATCACACCTCCATTTCCTCAACTATACAGTTATGCAAACTTTACTTATTCAAACATATACTAACACATATTTACTCTCTTATACAATCCCTGATACAAGTTCACAATGATCCATACAGCCACTCACACATTCACTGGCTCTTATGCACAGTTATTTATATATGTCAACTCTCACATGTACTGTGTTTTACATATGTACTTACTTTGACATGTAGCACTGAGATATCCATTCACTCACCAATACACTCATGCACACAGTCAACCGCCCATACAGCTGTTTCCACATGCACTTTTGAAACTATACATCTAGTGAATCAACTGCTCACACATCTATGCACAGAGTCATACACCTCCCAGCCACCCACACACACACTCAGTCTCCCATACAAATACTTGGGCAACCAATCAATAACCCATATAGTTACTCATATAGCTACTTATCAACACATGCAACAGTTTACAGAACAACAGACATAATGATGCACAAATTAAGACAGTTTAGTCACTAACCCATGCACTCACTGAGACACATTTAATCACTCACTCATACAGTCAGTCATGCACCTACTAAATCCTTCATCCAGACACTTATACATCCACTCATTCTTCAATATGTAAGACATATATTAACTTTACAGAAACATACAGTCACTGGATGTTGTCATCAGTGATGTCATTTGAGATGTCATCAGTGATGTCATCAGTGATGTCACTGACCATGTCATGAATGATGTAATATGTGACATCATCAGCAGTGGATTGCGGGTGCGCGATATATAGTTAGTGCAACTAACTATATATGGAATTTCAATGGTTTTGTGTGAGTAAAATAAGGTTTTGTAAATGCGAATTCCTAACTATATATGGTCTATAACCTATGGTTTTTTCAGTGAATATATATGTATATATATGTATGTATGTATATATATATATATGTATATACATATATATATATATATATATATATATATATGTATATATATATATATATATATATATATATATATAGATCAAACACGTTGCCCTGCTATGAGAACTCGCCGTGCATGAGACTTAAATTAATGACACCAAGCTTACTCCGTTCCGAGTTGATTTATTACAGCATCATCCTAACGCGTTTCAAGGCCTCCTGGCCTCTTCGTCAGAGGATACAGAGCTGGAAAACAGAAAGTGCTGCTGTTACAGTTCTTATGCGCATGCACTACATTTATCACAGGTGTGTGTCTTTAGAGGCATGCTGGTAACTGTAGTTTTCATCACATTTAAGCAGCGTAATATTAACCCCAGTGGGCACTGTTTGTCCAACTCTACATTCACAGTCCTTAACCCCTTAAGCGCTGCCGTCGGCCAACGGTCGTTGCGAGCACTACCTTGCCAGTGCTGCGCACGACCGTTGGCCGACGGGCCAGCGCTCGTTATTAGAACGTTTATCACTGGGTGCTGATCGTTCGACGCAGCAATGGGGTTAAAATACCCCAGTGGGCCTAAGGCGGGAGAAACAGGCAATTTCCGTGAAAGTCTTACTGTGCCAAAATCTGACATGAAAACAATTTCCTTCGTCGTTGGCCCCATGAAAACATCCATGATGGCAAGTTCTCTGCGGCCAGGCTGCCGCGATTAAATCCATCAAACAAGTTGCCCTGCTATGAGAACTCGCCGTGCGTGAGACTTAAATTAATGACACCAAGCTTACTCCGTTCCGAGTTGATTTATTACAGCATCATCCTAACGCGTTTCAAGGCCTCCTGGCCTCTTCGTCAGAGGATACAGAGCTGGAAAACAGAAAGTGCTGCTGTTACAGTTCTTATGCGCATCCACTATGTTTATCACAGGTGTGTGTCTTTAGAGGCATGCTGGTAACTGTAGTTTTCATCACATTTAAGCAGCGTAGAATTAACCCCAGTGGGTGAGACCAAAGGACCAAAGGCAGCAGACCAGGTCAAGCACTACGGATCATTTAGTTCTCAATTTTGGATGGTGCAAACTTCTTCCAACACCCGCTGCCATAGGATGTATAGATTAATGAAATACAAAGAACAAAATGGAAGGTGCACTCAAATAAAGTCAATAGAAATGGTAATTTAAAGTATCTTCTTCTTTATTCAAAAAAGTGTTCATGGAGCATAGGTACAGCCAACGCGTTACGTTCCTCTTGCCTTTTAGGAACTTCGTCAGGGCGAGTTCTTTATACAAGGTGAGCTGGAATCAAAGAAGTCAAGTAAGTTTAGATCAGAAGTGGCGGTAGTTCGGTGGACCAGAACAGAATAACCTTCAAACTTGGAAAGGTGAGCCCCACAGAGGGTGGCCTCGAGTAGATCCAGTCGGTATTCTAAGGTTCGGGAGAAGTTTGGAAACTAAAGTCAGCCCCACGACAGAAGCAATATTGGATGTGTTAGGATTGTATCCTCTTCAACAGAATTTCTCCGAGATAAAGGAGTCGAACAAATTAATTAAACCGCCACCGGTCCGGTTATGACCCAAATATTTGTGGCAATAACCACGGAGCACCTGTGATAGGGTACCCGCTCCCGAAGTTGTAGCACAACCTGTGTCCTGCCAGTGGGCCCTGTTTGTCCAACTCTACATTCATAGTCCTTAAAATACCCCAGAGGGCCTCAGGCGGGAGAAACAGGCAATTTCCGTGAAAGTCTTACTGTGCCAAAATCCGACGTGAAAACAATTTCCTTCGTCGTTAGCCCCATGAAAAACTTCCATGGTGGCATGTTCTCTGCAGCCAGGCTGCCGCAATTAAATCCATCAAACAAGTTGCCCTGCTATGGGAACTCGCCCTGCGTGAGACTTAAATTAATGACACCATGCTGGACTCAAGGCACTGCAGGACAGAAAGATGTAATTAGCAGCCACCGCAACCTGGAGGCCCACTGGGGCATTTTATTTGAACTTTACTGTCACGAAGGAAAACAGAACCCACAGAGGTAAAATAGTGCCAATTATCAGAAACTACAAGTGCCAGCATGCTTTGCAGGGAGTCCACCTGGGAACAATTGTTCACGCATGTGTTTAAGCGCTTGGGGCAGCATTTCGATGATTTCACTCGTGACTTTCCTCCTCCGAAGAAGCTTTTATGCTTTGAAACAAGTCAGAAATTGTGTTTTTTACTCTGTATTGTGCAAGCTGTGTTAATAAATTTGTGGTGAAAGCCACCCTGCAGCAGGCTTGTTCTGGCCTCGGGGCAACTTTGTTTGGAATTTGAATGCGGCAGCCCGGCCGCAAAGAACTCGCCACTACAGGTGCTGTGGGGCCTGTCTACTGAAACATTTTCATGCTGGACTCAAGGCGCTGAAGGGCAGAAAGATGTAATTAGCAGCCACCGCAACCTGGAGGCCCACTGGGGCATTTTATTTGAACTTTACTGTCACGAAGGAAAACGGAACCCACAGAGGTAAAATAGTGCCAATTATCAGGAACTACAAGTGCCAGCATGCTTTGCAGGGAGTCCAACTGGGAACAATTGTTCAAGCATGTGTTTAAGCGCTTGGGGCAGCATTTCCATGATTTCACTCGTGAATTTCCTCCGAAGAAGAAGCTTTTATGCTTTAAAACGCGTCAGGAATTGTGTTTTTTACTCTGGATTGTGCAAGCTGTGTTAATAAATTCGTGGTGAAAGTCACCCTGCAGCAGGCTTGTTCTCGCCTCAGGGCAACTTTGTTTGGAATTTGAATGCGGCAGTCCGGCGGCAGAGAACTCGCCACTACAGGTGCTGTGGGGCCAGTCTACTGAAACATTTTCATGCTGGACTCAAGGCGCTGCAGGGCAGAAAGATGTCATTAGCAGCCACCGCAACCTGGAGGCCCACTGGGGCATTTTATTTAAACTTTACTGTCACGAAGGAAAACGGAACCCACAGAGGTAAAATAGTGCCAATTATCAGAAACTACAAGTGCCAGCATGCTTTGCAGGCAGTCCACCTGGGAACAATTGTTCGTGCATGTGTTTAAGCGCTTGGGGCAGCATTTCCATGATTTCATTCGTGACTTTCCTCCGAAGAAGCTTTTATGCTTTGAAACGCGTCAGCAATGGTGTTTTTTACTCTAGATTGTACAAGCTGTGTTAATAAATTTGTGGTGAAAGCCACCCTGCAGCAGGCTTGTTCTCGCCTTAGGGCAACTTTGTTTGGAATATATATATATATATGATGAAGGGAATCTATCCCGAAACGCGTCGGCAGCTGGAAAGATGTCTGGCGGCTTGCTGTCCACCACGCTGACAACCTCTAATAAATGAATGAAGGCTATCCACTGGTGCGGGCTCTTTCTTTGGGGGCAACTCTTTACAATGGAATTTTGACGGCTGGCTCAGCCATGAAAGAGACCCGCCGCCT